>NW_028087376.1:5507067-5586228 GCF_014824575.4 Sturnira hondurensis
CAGGGGACCAAGGACAGAGTCCCCCACTGTGAAAATGGTGGAGGGACTTGGTTTCTGGTCCCTGGAGCCGGCGGGTATCTTGACATCTTCCGGACCTTCTCCTTCTCAGCCTTGAAGGAAAGAACAAGATCTTGGCATATGTGTCATGTTCCAAGAAAGTGATAGTCATGAGGACACTGTTATCTTTGGGCTAATGTTCTCAGGATATGAGAACATCTTGCCCTCTTGATAGCTTTTGGGAGTGTACAAACTTTTGTAAAACAACATTGTTCTCAGGCCACTGCAGTTCTGCATATAAGCCAGCAGTTCCTTGAATAAAGTTGCCATTTGCCAGCAGAGCTTATGGTCCTCTCCATTCTTTTAAGTCCCTCGCCTCACCTCGCGACCACCCTTGCTGCTGCGGACAGCGGCAGAGTGGCGCCCGAAGAACAGGGACCCGGAAAAAGGGGGTCTGGGGGGACCAGCAGAATCCTAATTGCGAGGATAGAGGAGCCCGAGAGGACCGCTGCTACGGGGGCCCGGTAAGTTAAAAGTAAAAGTAGCAGGGAGCGGTGTTGGAGAGTTGTTAATCATGGGAATTTCCCACTCATCAGATCAGGGACTTTTTGAAAAAGTCCTCTGCTCCTTATTGAAGGGGCGAGGCATTGCTACCTCTAAGGGTCAAATACATCGTTTTGTAGATTTTATTCAACAAGTTTGCCCCTGGTTCCCGGAAGAAGGTACTATTAATATGGAAATTTGGAAAAAGGTAGGAGAACATATTCGTGAACACTACCTTGCTCACGGTCCAGAGAAAACTCCTGTTGATGCATTTTCTTTGTGGACACTACTGAGAGATTGCCTTAGAGGAGATTCTGAGTTTGAAAAATGGGAACGTGGGACTCACAGTAGCCTGAGAGCCACTCGTTCGGCAGAGAATCTTTCTCGCCCTGCACCTCCAGTGCCGACTGCCCCGCCTCCAACAACTTGGGAGTCGCCATGGTATGAGGAACCTGATCTTAAGGTGGCGACTGATTTTAAGGTGGCGACTGTTCAATCGGGGCCACCAAACCCTGATGAAGTAGATTGGGGAGATCTAGCAGATCAAGCGGAGCCTGGATAGCTCAGTCGGTAGAGCATCAGACTTTTAATCTGAGGGTCCAGGGTTCAAGTCCCTAGATGGTATGATCCTCATTCTCCTAAACTGTTAGTGTCACATTCCTTATTTGTTCTTAACTTTTTGGCTTTATATGTAGAGGGACGCTCCACGGCTAATCGGCGTTAGGGACCGCGTATGCGACATTACCCGTTGGTTTATTGGAGAGACCCCATAGATGGGTCTCGTCGTGGACCTGACCCAGTTTTAGTTTGGGGCAGGGGGCATGTTTGTGTTTTTCCAACAGACGCAGAAGCCCCTCGTTGGCTTCCTGAACGCTGTGTCCGACATGCCCAGAAGCAAGATGAACCGGCTGCGGAGACGGCTGGCGCGCTTAACAATACAACCTCGCCTCAACCACCCCGCGCGAGCTCGGAGAAGAATTCAACGCCTAGCGATTTTGCTGAGCCTTTTGTAGATGCTGAGAATTCAAGTGAAGACTGAAGAATATTGGGCTTTTGTCCCTAATCCTCCCATGATGCATCCTGTGACCTGGAACGAAAATGACTTTGTCCCTGTTTATGTTAACAGTACTAAGAGTTAAACTCGCTTGAGGTCCTATCTTCTTTAAAATGTCATTTCATGTTTTCCCATATATGTGTTACCCCTTTTCTTATAATTCAACTAAGTTTCCATGGGAAAAGGTTCGCAACCATTTGTTAGGAATTTGGCATAATTGCAATTCATCCTTAGACCTTATTACATTACATAAAGAGATTCAAGATTTGATAAATGCCCCTCCTTTAAACATAGATATTGCTCGAGATGCTCAGAATTTCTTGTCCGCTTTATCTAAGCAGTTTCCCTCTTTTGGACATGTTCTTTATAATTGGATAGGTTTTGGTATCTTCGTTATTCTGCTTTTATTATGTATACCTTGCATCATTCGGCTTTTTATCAAACAAATTGGTGGCTTATATGTAGACCTTAAAAAACATAAGCTGAACATGACGAAGAATGTGGAGCCAGTGCGTTATATAAAATAAAAAAGGGGGAGATGTGGGAGCCCGCCAGGCCGCAGGGGACCAAGGACAGAGTCCCCCACTGTGAAAATGGTGGAGGGACTTGGTTTCTGGTCCCTGGAGCCGGCAGGTATCTTGACATCTTCTGGACCTTCTCCTTCTCAGCCTTGAAGGAAAGAACAAGATCTTGGCATATGTGTCATGTTCCAAGAAAGTGATAGTCATGAGGACACTGTTATCTTTGGGCTAATGTTCTCAGGATATGAGAACATCTTGCCCTCTTGATAGCTTTTGGGAGTGTACAAACTTTTGTAAAACAACATTGTTCTCAGGCCACTGCAGTTCTGCATATAAGCCAGCAGTTCCTTGAATAAAGTTGCCATTTGCCAGCAGAGCTTATGGTCCTCTCCATTCTTTTAAGTCCCTCGCCTCACCTCGCAACCACCCTTGCTGCTGCGGGCAGCGGCAGCAACTAAGTCGCTGGGTTGTGACATTGTATGTAGGGGCGGGGTCAAAGAGGAACAATTGTGTCCTGACTGCCACCTGCTGCCGCGGCCCCCACCGGCGCCACAGCCACCACCATCACCACGCCCACACATTTCGTTCCACTGCACGCGAGTGTACCACCACCGTCAGCCCTCCACCACTGGGTTCACCCCCTGGGGCCTGCGCGGTCCGTTTCACTGTGCTCGAATTTGCGACCGCAGTCAGTCTGCCCCACACCCCAGCTGGTTCTGGGCTGCCTGCGCGCCTAGGTCAGGGGAATCTGTCCTGCCCGACCCAGCTACACTGCTGGCTCCGCCTCTCTTACCGTCCCCATTGAACGGTTCCGTAGTTGTCAGACTTCCGTATAATTCAGTTTTCTGGTCTTTGGGTGTGTCCTTGTTCTCCAAACCTTTGTTGTATTCAAACTTGGTTGTGGGAGAAGGCACAGTGTTTCCACCTATGCCTCCATCTTTGCGGAAGTCCCTGTTTATTTGATATCTTTAAGTATTTTTTTAATTTTTATTATTTTTATTTCTCAATAAAAATCCTTTCCTTTTGCTTCTCTTTTCTTTCTTATTTTATTCCTTCTTTCCTTCTTTCCAATTTTATCTCTTCTACCTTTCTTGGTTTGCTTTTTTTTCCTTAAAATACCCACAAATGATATAAAAAAAAACCCGGAACTGTGAAAAGACCAGAATTGGACCCAAATAGGGGGCATCCCAACAGCTGAGACAGAAAGACAAGTTTCACTATACTATTACAGAGAACCTGCAAAATATTGCCTATTTGTATTATTATTTTTCATTATTCTTACATCTTTTATTTGAATAATATTTTTGTATTCCTCTTCCTTCTGCTTAGTCTTCTTTGCTTGGCTGGTTATATTGTACCATATGACAGGTTTCCCCTGTCCTCTCATTCATAGTGTATTGCTAATTTACTGTCCTTCACTTTACCTGTGTTCCATTAGCACACTACTGAAGGTCTGATACTCCCTATTCTTGGTACTTAAGATCCAGAATCTAGATCGCATAGATTCTGTCATATGATTGTTGCTTTAATATTATTGTAAATAATAGCTGTTCCATACTATTGTAAATATTACACAACCCCTTTCCCAGATCTCAGCCAATTTCACAGTTTCCTGAACTATATTACTGTAGTGATTAACTCTATTCTCTCACACACCACACCTATTTACTATGCTTTATTCTCACCTTACCTCAGAACCTGACCTCCCATAACCTCACTGCTTTCTAGATCCAACTCACAATCCTTCCCTCCCCAACAAGAGTCTTATCTTCTTTCCATCCTTTCTAAAAAGTGGCTACTTGGGTGGAATACAATGGTTAACACTATACATCGCCAAAGGCTCTCCTATCTCTTCCTTACCAGCTGTCTTAAGCCACTGTGCCTTACCCCTCTAACTGATCGCTAAGAAGAGTAGTTGGAAGAAGTGAACACCAGGCTACCCAAAGGAGACTGTACCACTGAATTCCACGGGTATCCTACCACAGAAGTTCACACCATAAACCCAGGGAGTCAGAACAGATCAACTTAAGAAGCTGAGGCTAACAAGAAGAGTCTCACAAACAATGGGAAGACAAAGAAACAATCCCCAAATGAAAGGAAAGGAGGAAGCCTCAGAAAGAATGCTAAATGAAATAGAGGTAACTCAACTATCAGATATTGAGTTCAAAGCAATGGTTATCAGGAAGCTCCATTACCTCACAGAGAATTAATGGAAACTACGATGAACACGCTGCAAACTAAATCAACATGAAAAATAAAATAGAAACTATCAACAAGGGCCAAGAGGAAATAAAGAATACAATATCTGAACTGAAGAACACAGTAGAAGGAACCAAAACCAGGATAGATGAAGCAGAACATCAGATCAGAAAGCTAGAGGACAAAGTAGAAAAAAATGCCCAGAAAGAGCAAGAAAAGGAAAAGAGGCTCAGAAAGAATGAAGAGGGATTAAGAGAAATATGAGACAATATGAAACGTAATAATATCCGAATAATAGGGATACCAGAAGGAGAAGAAGAGCAAGGGATAGAAAACCTATTTGAAAAAGTAACGAGGGAAAACTTCCCTAATTTGATAAGAGAAAAAGTCATACAAATCCAGGAAACACTGACAGTCCCAATCAAGAGGAACCCAAAGAGGCCCACTTCAAGAAACATAATAAAAATGGCAAAATTCCAAGGCAAAGAGAGAATCTTAAAGGCAGCAAGGAACAAAAAGGAAATAACATACAAGGGCGCTCTGATAAGGTTAGCAACTGACTTCTCAATGAAAACACTCCAAGCCAGAAGAGAATGGCAAGAAATATTCCAAGTAATGAGAACCAGAGGGCTACAACGAAGGCTACTTTACCCAGCAAGGCTCTCAATCAAGATAGAAGGCCAAATAAGGAGCTTTCCAGATAAAAGAAGTCTAAAAGAATTCACTTCCACCAAGCAGTCTGCAAGACATGCTAAAGGGACTGCTTTACGGAAAGGAAGGAAAAGAGAGAGAGAGGAACACAGGTACAAAGGGCTTAAAATGACAATAAATAAGTACCTATCAATAATAACCTTAAACATAAATGAATTAAATGCTCCAATTAATAGACACAGAATAGCTGAATGGATAAGAAAGAATGACCTACACATATGCTGCACAAGAGACACACCTCAGGACAAAAGACCATCACAGAATGAAAGTAAAGGACTAGAAACAAATTTTCCAAGCTAATGGACAGGAAAAAAAAGTCGGGGTAGCAATACTCATATCAGACAAAACAGATTTCAAAAAAGGGGCCATAAAAACAGACCCAAAAGGTGACTTCCTAATACTCAAGGGAAGAATCCACCACGAAGATATAAACATTGCAAATATATGTGCACCCAATGTAGGAGCACCCAAATACATACAGGAAATCTTAGAGGACTTCAAGAAAGATATTGACAGCAATACAATTATAGTAGGGGATTTTAACACCCCACTGTAAAAAATGAACAGATCTACCAAACAAAACATCAACAGAGATAGTGTGGCATTGAACAAAGCCCTAATGAAATGGACTTAAGTGATATATAGAGAGAGAGCCCTTCATCCCAAAGAAGTGAAATACACATTCTTTCCAAATGCACATGCAACACTTTCAAAGATAGACCACATGATAGGACACAAAATGAGCCTCAACAAATTCAAGAAAACTGAAATTATACCAAGCATTTTCTCTGACCACAAGGGACTGAAACTAGAAACCAACCCCAAGGGAAATAAAAACAAAGCACTCAAAATAATGGAGATTGAATAGCATGCTATTAAACAATGAATGGGTTGAGAATGAAATTAGAGAAGAAATCAAAAAGTTTCTGGAAACAAATGAAAATGAACTCACAACTCAAAATTTATGGGACACAGCAAAAGCAGTTGTGAGAGGGAAGCTCATAGTGATACAGGCCTACCTAAAAAAGACAGAAACATTTCAAACAAAAAACCCAACCCTATGCCTACAAGAGCTCGAGGAACAACAACAAAGACAGCCCAGTGCAAGTAGAAGGAAGGAAATAAAACCCAGATCAGAGCAGAATTAAATGACATAGACACGAAAAGCACAATTCTAAGGATCAATGAATCCAGGAGCTGGTTCTCTGAAAAGATAAACAAAATCAACAAGCCTTTAAGCAGGCTCACCAAGAAAAAAAGAGAGAGGACCCAAATAAACACAATCAGAAATGCAAATGAAAGATTACAACTGATACCACAAAAATACAAAAGATTGTAAGAAATTACTATGAAGAACTGTATGCCAGAAAATTTGAAAACCTAGGTGAAATGGCCAGATTTCTAGAAAAATATAATCTTCCAAAACTCAATGAAGAAGCAGAAAGCCTGAACAGACCAATAACAGCAGATGAAATTGAAGCAGTAATCAAAAAACTCCTGACACACAAAAGCCTGGACCAGATAGTTTCATAGGAGAATTCTACAAAACATTTAAGGAAGAGCTAACCCCTATCCTTCACAGACTATTCCAAAAAATCCAAAATGATGGAAGACTCCCAAACTCTTTTTATGAAGCCAGCATCATCCTAGTCCCCAAACCAGATAAAGACACAACAAAGAAAGAAAAATTCAGGCCAATATCACTGATGAACATAGACGCTAAAATCCTCAACCAAATATTGGCAAATCATATCCAACAGTCCATTAAAAAGATCATACACCATGACCAACTGGGATTTATCCCAGGGATGCAAGGATGGTTCAACATTTGCAAATCAGTAAATGTAAGACACCATATAAACAAAAGCAAAGACAAAAATCACATGATCATATCAATAGATGCAGAAAAAACATTTGATAAGGTACAGCAACCATTTATGATAAAAACACTCAGCATGCCCTGGCTGGTGTAGCTCAGTGGATTGAGCACAGGCCTGCAAACCAGAGGATCGCAGTTCAATTCCCAGTCAGGGCACATGCCTGGGTTGCAGGCCAGTTCCCAGAAGGAGACACACAAGAGGCAACCATATACTGATATTTCTCTCCCTCTCTACTTCCCTTCCCCTCTAAAGATAAAGAAATAAAATCTTTTTTTAAATTATTTTTTAAAAACCACTCAGCAAAGTGGAAATAGAGGGAACATTCCTCAACATGATAAAGGCCATATACGAGAGACCTACAGCCAACATCATATTCAATGGGCAAAAATTAAAATCTTTTCCAGTAAGATTAGGAACAAGACAAGGTTGTCCACTCTCACCACTTCTGTTTAATATAGTATTGGAAGTCCTAGCCACTGCAATCAGACAAGAAAAGGAAATAAAAGGCACCCAAATTGAAAAGTAGGAAACAAAACTGTCATTGTTTGCAGATGACATGATAGTATACATAGAAAATCTTATAGACTCCACCCCAAAACTGCTCAACCTAATAAATAAATTTGGCAAAACAACGGGATGCAAAATCAATATCCAGAAATCAAAGGCATTTTTGTATACCAACAATGAAACAGCAGAAGCAGAAATCAAGAAAAAAATCCCATTTGATATAGCAAAAAGAAAAATAAAATACCTAGGAATAAACCTAACCAAAGAGGTAAAAGGCTTTTATGCAGAAAACTACACAACACTGAAGAAAGAAACCAAGGAAGACACAAACAAATGGGAACATATACCATGTTCATGGATCGGAAGAATCAACATCATCAAAATGCCCATATTACCCAAAGCAATTTACAGATTCAATGCAATACCTATTAAAGTACCAATGGCATATTTCACAGACATAGAACAAACACTTCAAAAATTTATATGGAACCATAAATGACCCCAAATAGCTGATGCAATTTTGAGAAAGGAGAGCAAAGTAGGAGGGATCACAATACCTGATATCAAACTGCATTACAAGGCCACTGTAATCAAAACAGCCTGGTACTGGCATAAGAACAGACACACAGACCAATGGAACAGAGTAGAGAACTCCAAAATAAACCCAAGTCTCTATGGTCAATTAATATTTGACAAAGGGGACAGCAACATAAAATGGAATAAAGATAGCCCCTTTAACAAATGGCATTGGGAGAACTGGACAGCTATGTGCAAAAAAAAAAAAAAAGAAACTCGAGCACCAACTTACACCATACACCAAAATAAATTCAAGGTGGATAAAAGACTTAAATATAAGCCAAACACCATTAAAGTCCTACTGGAGAACATAGGCAGGAAAATCTCAGATATTCCACACAGCAACATTTTTACTGCTTTGTTCCCTAGAGCAAGGGACATAAAGGAAAGAATAAACAAGTAGGACCTCATCAAATTAAAAAGCTCCTACATAGCTAAGGAAATAAGTATTAAAATAAAAAGAGAATCAACCATATGGGAAAACATATTTGCCAATGATACCTCAGACAAGGGGTTAATCTCCAAAATATATAAAGAACTTACATGACTCCACTTTAAGACAAGCAACTCAATTAAAAAATGGGCAAAGGACTTGAACAGACACTTCTCCAAGGAGGACATACAGAGGATCCAGAGACATATGAAAAGATGCTCAATATTTCTAGGTATCAGAGAGATGCAAATTAAAACCACAATGAGATACCACTTTACACCGGTCAGAATGGCCATCATAAAGAAAGCAACAAACAACAAGTGTTGGAGAGGTTGTGGAGAAAACAGAACTCCAGTGCGATGTTGGTGGGATTGCAGGCTGGTATACCCACCATGGAAAACACTATGGAATTTTCTCAGAAAACTAAAAATGGATTTGCCTTTAGACCCAGCAATTCCACTGCTAGGGTTATACCCCAAGAACCCTGAAACACCAATCCAAAAGAACCTATGCACCCCAATGTTCGTAGCAGCACAATTTACAATAAGTGACTGTACTTATTGATGAACTGACTATCATATATTTTTATTTTTATTTTTATTCCAAGTGCTGGAAGCAACCTAGGTGCCCAGCAGTACATGAATGGATCAAAAGACCATGATACATTTACACAATGGAATTCTATGCAGCAGAAAGAAAGAAGGAGCTCCTACCCTTTGCAACATCATGGATGGAACTGGAAAGCATTATGCTGAGTGAAATAAGCCAGGCAGTGAAAGACAAATACCACATGATCTCACCTTTAACAGGAACCTAAACAACAAAACAATCAAACAAGCAAAATGTAACCAAAGACCCTGAAATAGAGAACAGGCTGACAGTGTCCAGAGGGAAGAGGGGAGGGAATTTCATGGGAAAAGGGGAAGGGTTTACAGGAACAAGTATAAAAGACACATGGGCAAAAACTAGTGAGGGGTGGAAATGGGAGGGAGGGTGGAGGGCTGGGTGGGTGGGCTGGGAGTAAAAGACAGAAAACTGTACTAGAATAACAATTAAAATAAAAATATATGATAGTCAATTCATCAATAAGTACAGTCACTTATTGACAAAACATGTGCCATATCTAACCACATGATTAAACTTCTATCGTATCTTTCCATATTACTATAATAGCCTCCTAACAGAGCAAAGTCATCTTCCTAAAGTAGAAATCAAAGCTCTTCCCTTGCTTAAACTTCAATGGCTTCTGCAGATAGAGGGAGTCTCCAAGATCACTCTCACTTCTGACACCAATCACGAAGTTCAGGGATCCTCAAGATCACCTACACTGTGACACCAATTGCAAGTTTGGGGGTCTCCAAGACCACCAGTAAGTCTGATATTTTGCTTTGAAAAAAATTACAGAACTCAATAAAAGCTTTTATATTCATGGTTATGATTCGTTACAGTGAAAAGAAATCAGCAAAGTGAAAAAGAACATGGGATAGTTTGTCCTCAAGTCTAGGGCAGTTCCATGTACAGAGCTTCCAGTTGCCCTTTCCTGGTAGAATCATGTATAACTAAGTTTTCCCAGCAATGATGGTTGACAATACTCATGGAGTTTTACTATGGAAGCTCATCTGAGGCTTGGTACTTAAAGTTTTATTGGGGTTTGGTGACCTAGACATAGGTGATTGGTGATCTTCAGTCTTTAGTTCCTCTGAAGGTTGAACTGGTAACTACATAACCCAAAGTCACCACCATAAATTGCATTGTTAGACTATCCAGTATGGCTCAACACCCCTCGGTAAACAAAGACAATCTTATTAAGCAGGGCATTCCAAGGAGCTTTCAGGAGCAAAGGGCAAAGGGGAGTCCTCTCTTTGAATAAGGTTAATTGTTCCCAATACGTCTTAGAACAAAATCTTGTGATCACAGCCTGCAAAGTCAGATAAGATCTGGCCCCTACCTGCTCCAGTCATATCAACCTTCTCTCAGTTCCTGGGACACACCCAGTTTCAACTGAGGGCTACTGCTCTTGCTTCTGCCTAAATGCCCTTCTCCAGATCTTCACATGGTTGTCTGCTGCTCATCAAATTAAATGTCATCTCCTCACAGACGCCTTTCCTAAATACCCTAACAAAAGCAGTTACAAACTGCCTTCTGAGACACACATATGTGCACACACCACAAACATGCATGTGCATACATGTATGCACACACCACACATGTGCCCACACACAAAATATACATATACTTGTGTGTGCACACACATGCCCACTCTACCACATTACTCTGTTTTCTTCATAGTACCTTTCAGGACCTAAATTATATTGATTATTTATTTATTTATTTATTTATTTATTTATTACCTCTCTAATGTTTTCAATATAATGTTGTAAACTCCATCTTGTTCACCAATCTCTTACCAGTATATATAGGTACCTAATATCCAGTATTTGTTCAAAAGTATTTGTGGATTGACCATGTGCCTAATTTTAGAGAGATTTAGACAAAGAATTATTACTTACCTGAGCTGGTTACAGATCAAGTCTATACTTAAAGTATTAAGAACAAATCTGTTTTTCCCAGAGAGCCAGAAAATAGACATAAAATGTCATTTATAATTAACCAAGGGAAAACACTACAGGAATATATAAAATGTAATCAGATTAATAAGTCTGATTTTCCCATGTGGATTGTTAAATCAGTCTCATTATTTTGTGGACCTACATTATGCTAGTGACTTAAACTGATAACCACTGACAACTCAGGTTATCAGTGATGAAGAAAACACAACATGCTAGACTGGACTTAGGAGAGCAAAGATCAATCTCCTTAGCTTTACATCCATATCAGAAAATCTGAGTTCCCACTCAGTTACCCAATGAAAAGCTAACTATTCAGCAATGAAAAAGAAATGAGCTATTGAAGGGGAACAGAACAGGCAGCCCCAAAATATGCCATTTTGGCATATGGATTAGTTTGAGCTGAAGACAATTCAAGGACGGAAGATTATGGAAAAGATTAGGGAATAATTTTTTACCTTCCCCTTAACTGCCTAAAAGAATTTAGATAGAGGGCCTGATCCAGGAAGAGCTATCACCAGAGATAATTACAAAGACTATGAGCAAGTGGGGCAGCCCAGGGGAGGAGGAAGGAAAACCCCACACACACACACTCCACCCCTCCCCTGTTGGGTCAGGGTGGAGCTCAGCAGAGCCTGTTTGTTTAAAATCCTCTGAGTCCCCTGGCAAACATTTGTTTACCAAACACTTCCTCTTCCCATCTTTCTGTGCATTTTCCTTCTTTTTGGAGCCTTACACCCCTACCCCGTCCTCCTTTCCCCTTAACTCAGGATGGCATGTAAGCCTCAAGTACCTGTTTTTGAACCTCTCATGTCTACATGAGAGTCCTGTACAAATGAAATTAAAACTTGTTTTTCTCCTCTTAATTTGTCAATCTAATTATTAGACCAAAAGACCCTAAGAGAGTATAGGAAAGTTTTTTGTCCCCTATGAAAGACATAAATGGATTCTAAATGCATACTGCTAAGTGAAAGAAATCAATCTAAAAAGGCTACCTGCTATATGATTCCAACTGAGACAGGCTGAGCCTCTCTTAAATGAATGGGGATGCTCTTCAATTATTGTTTCAAGCTTCTCCTAGATAAGTTTAAAGTTTCTCTTCAGGCACTTCCCAAAGAATTCCACTCTGCACCTGCACTGGTCCATACCAGCCAACACGGGAACCTGGAAAGTAAAGAGGTCCTGCTCTATACCTATGCAAATCAAATCAGCTCACTGAAGGAACCTCGGAAGCAAAGAAATCTATTCTGCACCTGTGTGAAGAACCCAGCCCTACATAAGCCAGACTCTGGCAGAGGTTCAGGCAGCCATATTCTTCATTAGTGTATGAGATTTTGATGTATCAAGCTTTCTCCCTGTCTCCTTTACCTCCCCTCTGTTTTCAATAAACCCTCCTTTTGAATCTGTCTTCCTTTCTCTCTTGATTTCTATCTTGGAGGGAGGGGGAAAAACTCCCTTCACTGGTGACATAACTATATGATATTCAGGAAAAGGCAAAACTATGGAGGCTATAAAAATAACAGTAGTTACCAGAGGTTTGATATGTGTGAGGGGGTGGGCAGGGTGAGAGGGGTAGGGATAAACAGATGGAGCACAGGGCAGTCAAACTGTTCAATTTGATACTGCAATGATGGATACGTGACATTATACATTTGTCAAAACCCACAGAATATGTGCAAGATTCCAAACATGCCTGCCCAAAATGTGTCACTTTGGCAGGTGAATTACTTTGAGCTGAAGGTAATCAAGACCCTACGTGCTCATGAGAAACTTTTACTTCTCCTTAAAGAATGTCAAATAAGGGCCTTGCCTGCAATAACCGTTAACACCAGGAATAACTTCATATGACTTATCAACAGAGCAAGGCAAACTTCTAATTACTAAACATCTATTCTCCTAACCATCCTACAAATGGTCTTCTTCCCTTCTGAAGCCCCAAGGTACATTAACTTATCCTTAACTCAGAATGTTATATATACTTCATTTTTCCCTTTATGTCTCAGAAACTCTCATGTATGTGGATTCAGTGACTTTCTTGTGTTACGTGGGATTCCCATATGTACACATGTAATTAAATTTGGTTATTTTCTCTTGTTAATCAATCTCATGTAGACTAAATTAGTAAGCCAGCTGAAAGTACATCCAAGGGTAAATAAAGTTTCTTCCTCCCCTCCAGGTACAATACTAAGGGTAAGCCCTAACGTAAACTATGAATTTTAGTGAATAATGATATACTGACATCAGCTCATCAGTTGTAATAAATATAATACACTAAGGCAAGATGGAAACAAGGGAAACTGGTAGGGGGAGCATATGGAAGCTCTATAATTTTCCTCAATTTTTGGTAAACCTGAAACTGCTCCAAAAAGTAAAGCTTATTCATTTTTTAAATGTAAAAGCTGTGTTTCATTTTATGGAAATTCGAGGAGTTATTTCCTCAATCTAAATGTAACTGAGCAAACCAGGGCTGGGCCACATGATGCCCTGACATATGACCCAACAATTAGTGTTGAAAGAAACAGTTTTTTATTAACAGGGTTCCAACCTTGGGGGCTGGTGGTGCTAAGAGCACTCCTGCTAAGGGCCCTCCTCTCCCACAAGAACCAGCACTACCCTTACTCCCCAAAAGGCTACAAGCCAAATCCATGCCCCAAAGTTCTCCATATCTCTATCTGTTCTTAAGCCTGCGGCACAGACAGATCATTGTCTCTGGCATGTGCATTTGTGGGTTTCTGAGTTGCCATCCCCTCATAGCATCCTCTCCTTCAGGATCTGGGGTGCGCTGTTCTTAGCCTCCAAAGTGTGGTTCAAGAAAAGAGATGTCATGTTTTACTGGGTCATGGTGGGGCCCAGGGAGGCACAGTCCCAAAAGGGTGAGTTCTCTGTACGTCCTTCAGAGAAGCCAAAGTCTGCACCTCAGCATTCTTGGTCACAGTTCAGCTTCAAGCATCTGCCATGAATCCATGCTTGGTTAGGCAGGTCCCCGCACAACTCCATCAGCTCTACTGCTGTCTTCTCTGGTCTGATCTTCCCCAGAACTTGTGGTACACTACTATGTCTCTCTCACTTACCCCATACCTCTTTTCTTTGTGGTGGACTCTCTCCTTACACACTAAACCTTGTGGCAGACCCCCTCTTCTCTTTCAGCCAGCCCTCATTTAAGTGTTCAGCCTGGAACTTCTTATGCAATCTCATATCTGGCCCCTCCTATCATGTGTTAGAGTCTGCCAGTTTTGCCAATTCCCCAGTATCTTTTACCTTCTTTTGGCTGCCATTTTTAGTCAAGGCAGAAGTTCCCAGTGACTCAGGGGCATCCAGAATGGGCATCTGCCTCCACTGGCTATGTCACAAGTCACTATATTCTCCTAAAGTTACTACACCTTTCACCCTATGCTGTGATCCTCTTCCCTTCAGGGAAGGCACAGCTATTAACTTGCCACTGTTATGAAAGTATCTTAAAGGCCATATCATCCACTTCCCCTTTTCCCCAATCAAGGGCTATAGGGTGATATCTGCTATGTTCAGGCAATGCCCCCTCCCTACTCTGTACCCCATTGCATAAATGCATTAAGACACAGAGTCTTGCCCATTTTTAGTTAATTATAACCTGTTTTCACATCACAGTTTTAGATTGTACATAACAGATGGTGAAAATGTTTATTCTGAAGACCTAAAATGTATTTCTGTTTAAGAATAGTAGCTATCATCCAGCATCCCTGTGCAGGGTTGGAATACCCAAGGTAGACTGTGGGGAGAGGGAGCCACACACCAGGCGACACGGGGGGAAACAGAAAGCAAGTCCTCAGGGTGTTAACAAGAATAGAGGCAATTCCTGGAGGCATTAAAAGTAATCCGCACCAGGAACCTAGGGAAATCATCTATACAGAGAAAGAAACAACTGGTTTGAAATTCATTCACACTGGCAGGGTCAATAGAAAAATTTCAATGTAAATAATAGGAGACCTTAAATGTGTGTTTGCTGAACGCTGAAACACTGGAGGGAGAAACTAAGCAAAGGTTTCTTCAGTGGCCAAATGTTGCCTTTTATCACAGTGAAACAGCATTAAAAAAAGAAGCCTGAGAATGTTGTGAATGTAGATGGAGGCCAATCAGATACCCCTGCGAGAGATTTTTAAAGATTTTTTTCCTATTCTCCTTATAGTCCATTCAGATTGCATAAGATTTGGGGGAATAGTAATTTGCCATTGTTTTAACCTCAGAGTAGAAGTACAATTTAAAGGGATTTATGTGGCACTTTTTCCCTCCCAGGAGCATCTTTGCCTCTATGCTGCCAACTCTTCATTCCTCATCAGCAAGCTGGGGACAGTAATTCAGGAAACAATGGCAGCAGCACCACAGCACTGTGAGTTTAATGCTACTTCTGTCTCTAGAAAATCTTCAATAATTTGTTTACAACTTACAAAATTCAACAACAGTGTGTAAATGCAATTCCATTTATGTTAATGTGCACTTCCTTCTCACATATCAAATTCTGAATAAAAATTAGGCAAGTACTCTGTTTTGAAAATATATAAGATGTGAACTTGCTGGGAGGGGAGAAAATCCTCCAAAAGCACTATCCTATCAACCACATTTTTCTTAAACTTAATAACTTAAGTGAACTGTTAGTGAAATTACAACCTGCTTGTGACACAATAAATTTACAACAAAATTTATTCCATAAATTATTCAATTCCATGACTGCAGTCAGGAGAGAAATATCACCAGAAGCAGGGGATTAGCATGTGAAAGGAAAAACCCATCTCCCCAATGAAACAATCACTGTCAAAGCCTCCTATTGGAGTTTTGTGAAAATTACCATTAAGAACACACATTTAAGTCTTTGTAGTTCCCATAAAAAGGCTAAGTATTTGATTTACATTACATTCGTTTGTTCTATCTTCAACTGTCTTTCTTCTACAAATCCTAACTGCCTCAATAAATGCTTGCTCAATCAAGTGTGCATTAAAACAAAAGAATTTAACTTCAATAAAAGTGATGAATCAGGTTCAGAAGTTAACTTTTCCCTCCTCAGTATATCTTGCTACCAGGTAAGCAAAGCAGAAATTTACATTTGCTGTTCCTGAGGGAGATATTGTAGGTTTCTATTGTGTGGTTTGTTATATTTGTAGGTTCGTGCATAAGTCATTTGAGGCCATAGTTGCAGGGCAAAGGGGTTTCAGCCAAACTACACTTGTGAACATGTTCTATGGGCAATTTATCTATATAAATAGGACTGCCAACTTTCCACAAACTCAATGCATGAAAGATGGTGCTTAGTGGACAAAGAAAAGAATTCTAGGATCAAGATGGTTTCCTGAAATCTAGTAAACAAATCCCCAACTGTTGGCACTTTTAGGCATCTAATGGGGAACTTGCTTGCCCTATATGGGAGCTGGTCTTCAGTAAACCAAAAGAATATGTGTTATCACCTACAAGAATGTGACTGTTCTCACATATTACTAATACATACATAGTTTCCATTTCAGTAAATGCCTTGGGATTTGTTTTTCTTTAGGGATTATTCTTCTTTCTCATAAGTAATGTGTGGTACTCAGAATAATACCTACTCCCCAAAGATGTCCATGTCTTGTTTCCCAGAATCTGTGAGTGTGTTATATAACCTGGCAAAAGGGAATTAAGGCTGCTAATCATCTGACCTTAAAATAAAAAGATTATCCTGGATCATCCAAGTGAGCCTATTAAAACCAAGACCATACCTGGCTTGGGTGTCGTAGTTGGCTGGACTGTCGTCCTGCCCACCAAAAAAGTTTCAAGTTCCATCCCCAGTTGGGGTGCATTCAGGAGGCAACCAATCAATGTTTCTCTTTCACATAAATGTGCTTCTCTTTCTTGCTCTCAGTCTCTCTACAAGAAATACAGATGCATTTACCCTTTGACCTAACAATCTTACACCCACAGACATATCTGCACTCTTATAAAATGGCATGTGTGGAAGATTATTCATTACAGCATTCTTTGTAACAGCAAAATGTTGAAAATGACCCAGGAGTCCATTTTATGGTGCTGGTTGAAGAAGCTATGGATACATCTGCCCAATGAAATACTATGCATCTGACCCTGGCCAGGTGGCTCAACTTGTGGTACATCATATCGTATACCAAAATGTTGTGGATTCGATCCCCAGGCAGGGAGTGTATGGAAGGCAACCAATCGATGTTTCTCTCTCTCCCCCTCTCTCTCTAAAATCAATAGAAACATACCCTCAGAGGAGGATTGAAAATAAAAAATAAAAATAATAAATACTATGCAATTGAATAAAAAGCACAAGAATATCTACTTACTGATGTGAAAAGATATTTAGGATATGCATTGTTGAAAAGAAGCAACATGCAAAGCAAGTTATGTAGTATAGTACATACTACATAACATGTAGTATAGTACATACATACATAATTTTCTTTAACAACAATAGGGAAATAGAAATATACATTTGCTTTTCTTTAAACAAAGAAATGATAAACAGAAATCTAATGGGACATTGTTACCTGTGGAGGGGTGAATAGGAAGGAGGAAACAGCAGTGGGAGCAAAAATTCTGAGTGTAATTTTTCATTATTTTTATTTGTGAATTAGGCAAAAGTATAACCTTTAATTTATAAATTCTTGAAATGTTTCACAGAGAAAAAAACAAAAAAATATGAACATACAACCTAAAAGAAAATAAAAATAAAATTGACCTTGGATTTCTAACAGAACAATACCACTAATATTGTAATAGAAAAAGATCTGAACCTAATATTTTAGAGAAGTTGCAATTATTTTCCAAAATAAGGACATTTTCAGATATGTAAGCATTAATACACAAACCCTCTAACAAGAATTTCTTGAAAAAAGCCCTGGCTGGTGTAGCCCAGTGGATTGAGCGCGGGCCTGCCAACCACAAGATCGCGGTTCGATTCCCAGTCAGGGCACATGCCTGTGTTGCAGGCCAGTTCCCAGCAGGAGACTCGTGAGAGGCAACCATACATTGATATTTCTCTCCTTCTCTCCTTCCCTTCCCCTCTAAAAATAAATAAATAAATAATCTTTTAAAAAAAAAGAATTTCTTGAAAATGTACTCCAGAAAAAAAAAAAAGAGAGAGAGGAAGCAAGCGAGAGAAGAGAGGAGAGGATATAAAGACAAGTGTGAGAAAAACAAACCAAAAATAGTAAAACTAAATAAATTTAAACAAATGTTGATATCAAACAAAAAATTTTTAAATTTTGGAACTAAAGACTTGAAAAGTGTCAGAGAAGGTAGAAAGTAACAAAAATATGCCAATATTTTCACCTTATTTGGGGACAAGATAGAGGTAGGTAGTCTACACTATAGCAGAAAGACATATAATCAATAAGTATGTTATTTCAAAAACATAAGTGCAATTAATGGAAGTATAGTTATAAGAGGTATAATTTATAAACCACCACTGGAGAAAAAAATTAAAAATAATCCAATCAACCAAAAATACACAGAAAGGTGAGAGAAGAAGGAAGGTATAGTAGAACAGAAAAATACACAGAAAATATAAATAGGTCTACATACAATGGTAATGATAATTTGGGTGAAGGATCAATTATCTACTAAAAATAGAAACTTTTACCCTGATTGGTGTGGCTCAGTGGATTGAGCATCATTTCACAAACCAAAAGGTCACCAATTCAATGCCCAGTCAGGGAACATGCCTAGGCTGTGGGCCACATGCCCAGGTAGGAGCATGCAAGAGGCAACCAATTGATGTTTCACTCACACATCAATATTTCTCTTTCTCCTTTCCCCTGTCTCTAAAAATAAATAAATAAAATCTTTTTAAAAAAGTACTTTCATATTGTAATAGAAAACCAAAGGCTAGATTTAAAACACATATCTAAAATAAGATATCACACAAAGAGATAACAGTATAATAAAAGATATACTAAATTTTTAGTATCAGGAAAAAGGAAAAATTTTAGGCAAATACACTAATAGGGCACAAAAAGATTTTTTCCAAGAGCATGTAACTCATGAACTTTTGTGTATGTCTAACAACACAGCTCTTATGAACCAGCAGACAAAATACATGGACAAAAGAATATAGAATATTTGAATAAGTTAATTAGCAAGTGTGATCTAAAAGATATAAAAGAAAACATTGAACATAATAAAGATCATTCTTCTCAACCACACAAGAGAGGCACTCTCTTTTTGTGAGGGGCACTCACAAAAGAAAACTGATCACGTATCTGGTCATGAAGAAAAACCCTAACGACTCCTGTAAAGCAGAAATCATATAAGCCATACTGATTGATCACAATAAAATAAAATTATATTAATCATCAAAAAGACTTAGATCTAGACTTAGAAAAATCTAGACTTAGAAACTGTAAAACCTCATAATAATAAGTCTTATGCTTAGGAGAAGAATCAATGCAGATCTTACAAACTACTTAGAAATGAATGACAATACAGGCATTTAAAACATGTGGGATTTAGGTAAAATGGTACTCAGAAAAATTTAAGTTCACTCATTGACTTCACGGTGTCCCAAAGAAATATTTCCACCCTACACAGAGGCATAAACAAAGGTCATTATAGACTCATTATTTGTCTGGTTAACATTCCCCTATTGAAGGATATTTAGGTTCTTTCCACATGTTTCTAGGTCCAGGTTATAGAATATTATTCAACAGATCAACATAAAAAAGAAGACTTACAGGTACTGAAATGGAAAGTTTTCAAAAATATAATGTTAAGTAAAATGATAAAATGGTATAATACCTTGCACTATAGAATAGTTAAACAAAAGTTAAAATGAACATATTTCTACAGGCACATATTTTACAGAGAAAAATGTCAGGAAGGATGGCTGCTGACATGTGTGTCACTTTTAGGGAAGGGAGTAGGATAGGAAGAATGACCAAGAGAATATTCAATTAACTGTACTGTTTGTTTGGGTTTTTTTTACAACAGGGAAGTATTTACCCAAAATTTGTGTGAGATAAATAGAAAAGGTATCTATGTGAATGATCCTAAAATGATCATGTAGGTTACCTCTCTTGTAGACCAATTTTGCAGGAGTCATTCATTCAGCTTATACAATAATTTTTGCTCAGGCAAATTTTGCCCAGGCAAGTTTTTATTGGTAAAACCGGTTTCTTTTCATTTAGAATCCTGGGGGGAATGAAGCCATTAGATGATTTTCATTAACATGTTTAGTTATATTATTTCACATTTCTAAATTATCAGACTAGATAAATAGCTAATAGAGAAAGGGCAGATGACATAAATGAAGCCTAATTTTACAAACCTTATTTATTATTTAAGAATTGTGATAACATCACCTGCAAAATAAATCTTCAAAGTCCTCAAGTTCATCAATGTCAACATATTTTAAAACTCAGTACCTTAAACTCCTAACACACAAGGGTCTATTAAGGGGAAAGAAATCAGTATCATTAACAGTACAAGACAAAAACCAAAACGTAAACTACAAACATGAGAATGAAATAAAATGTTATTTGAAGAAAGTGCAAGATTAAAAAATGTATAACCCATTTTTCTAGCTGTACAACAAAATATTAAAATAACTCTCAGATACACTGGTTGTTAAATGGGGAGAGGAAGGATGAATAAAAAAGTTACTCTAATTTAAACAAAATTAATAAAGAAATGTTCTGCATGGGGTTTTTTTCCTGTTTCTACTTCTAATCATTTATCATGCAAATGAAAGCAGTAATGGAAAAGGTAAATAAAACAAATTCTGCAATATACAGAACCCATATCCAGCAAGAGATAAGATTGAATATCAGAAGGAAAGGGTCTGAAATTAGCTGTCTGTACAATAACTGGGAGGGAAAACTGTTTTATTTAGCCGGGAGAGATATTTTTGTAGAAAACTGACTAAATTAAAATCCAGTCTATTAAATCCAGTATCATACTAGAAAATGCCTTTTTCCTGCACTTTTACATAAATTTTCATTGATCTCATTTTACACATGATTACATTTTTAATGAGATGTGCAATATTGCCAGGCTAATTTTAAATCCCCCACTCTTCTCTCAACACCCACCTCCTCCACTTACTGCTTGCTGGATTAACATTTCTGATAAATTGTTGGACCAGAAAGAAGAAGCATTACCAAGATGAAATAAATTACTTCCATTTTTGCAGCTCTAAAGTAATAATAGGAGAATATAAATGCCCACTGTCTAATTATGCCACATTTTCCAATTCATTTCACAAAAACAATTATTTTATTTTTATGTAATAGGAATGTTACTTTTTATTCATTATAAATGACTCTAAACAGTACATAGTCTATTAGAATTAAAAAATTCACCCTAACAGTGATGAAGTAAACAGTATATGACCATCTAAAAAAGAATGGCTGAACAAGCAACTGCATAAACTAAAGAATATGGAGACAATTAAAAATCTACACACAAGGAAAGTTTTCTAAAAAAACGTCATTATTTAAAATTAACTTTTAAGCAAAATACAAAATAATAATGTGCACAAATGCTTTAAAAGACCCATTCTCATATGGGACAGGAGACCAAGAGAACACCTTAAGTATAATCTCTCATATTAGGAGAGTGAGGTTATCTTTTTCTATCAGCATGTTCAGGCCTACGAGCTGAGAAGATAATTTGATGGGAGCCAATGGAATTCTAGCAACTATTTAAGAAACAGAGTCAGAAACCATTAAATTGGGACTCATGACTAAGGCCTTTATAAGAGTTCTTAAGTATCTGTTCTTGCCCCCATGTTATCTATTTTTATAACTCCCTGCCTGATTCTTTTTGGATGACTAAATCTATAAACAGATTTCACTTTCAAACACTGATGATGAGATTAAATAAAATAAAATTCAACTATCTAGTGCTTACAAGAGATAAACTTAAAAAATATTAACCTTGAAAACTTTAAGAAAATCATATGGGAAACATTTGCCAGGCAAACACTAACTAGAAGAAAACTGGTAGTATACTAATTTTAGAGAATTTTAGTAATTTTAGTATCAAGGTGAATAATTAAACCAAAAAGAGCTTTAGAAGAAATAAAAAGACTTTCACTTAAGAAGGAGGCAGAGGAAGATACACTTTAACTCCTACACAACCAAAAGAAGGATAACAACAAATTAAAAAAAAAAAACAGAACTGCCAGAAAATCAAACTGTATGGAAGTTAGACAACCAAGGAGTTAAAGAAGAAACATTCATTTAGACTGGTAGAAGGGGCTGAGATGGTCAGCCAGGGCAGAGAGGACTCATGGCAAAGCAGTTGCTAAAGGCTGTTCCATATTTGTGTGTGGCTAAATTGGAAGGAACAACTGGCAAGTGAAACAGACCTTGCAGCCCAGGGTACCAGTGTGGGGAAATAAAGCCTCAGAATTCTGACTAAAAACCTGTGGGAGTTGTGTTTCTGGGAAAAACTCCCAGCCTCACAGGAAAGTTCGCCGAAGAGATCTACAGGGTGCTAGAATGTACACAAACCCACCCACCCAGGAATCAGTAACAGAAGGGCCCAATTTGCTTGTGGGTAGAAGGGTAAGTGACTGAAAACCAGCAGAGAGCTGATGAAGTGGCATTGTTCCCTCTCTTACCTCTCCCCTACATACAGCACCACAATGCATCAGCATGAGTTGCCCTACTCTGGCGAATACGTACAGCTCCACCCCTTACAAGGTAACAACTGTGCTGAGGCAAAAAAAAAAATATATATATATATATATATATATGTCCCACATGGAAGAACGTATCAAAGCTCCAAAAATAGCTCTAGCTTGTTCGGCTCAGTGAATTGAGTGTCAGACAGTGAATCAAAGGATCACAGGTTCAATTCCCAGTCAGGGCATATGCCTGAGTTGTCAGTCAGGTTCCCAGTATGGGGCGTGCAAGAGGCAATCGCACATTGATGTATCTCTCCCTCTTCTTCTCTTTCCCTTCCTTTCTCTCTAAAAATAAAAATATATCATTTTTTGTAAAAAGCTCCAAAAATAGAACTAAGTGATGAAGAGACAGCCAACTTATCAGATGCAGAGTTCAAAACACTGGTAATGAGAATGCTTACAAAAATGATTGAGTATGGTCATAAAATAGAGGAAGAAGTAAAGGCTATGAAAAGTGAATTAAAGGAAAATATACAGGGAACCAACAGCGAAGGGAAGAAAACTGGGACTCAAGTCAACAATTTGGAACCAAAGGGAGAAATATACATTGAACCAGAACAGAATGAAGAAACAAGAATTCAAAAAAATGAGGAGAAGCTTAGGAACCTCCAGGACAACTTTAAATGTTCCAACATCAGAACTATAGGGGTGCCAGAAAGAGAAGAGGAAGAGCAAGAAATTTAACCCTTGTTTGAAAAAATGATGAAGAAGAGCTTGCCCAATCTAGCAAAGAAAATAGACTTCCAGGAAATCCAGGAAGCTCAAAGAATCCCAAAGAACTTAGGCCCAAAGGAGCACACACCAAGGCACAGCATAATTACATTACCCAAGATTAAAGATAAGGAGAGAATTTTAAAAGGAGGAAGAGAATAGGAGAAAGTTACCTACAAATGAGTGCCCATAAGGCTATCAGCTGATTTCCCAAAAGAAACCTTGCATGCAAGAAGGGGCTGGAAAGAAGTATTCAGAGTCATGAAAGACAAGGACCTACATTCAAGATGACTCTATCTGGCAAAGCTATAATTTAGAGTGGAAGGGCAGATAAAGATAAAGCTTCCCAGCTAAGGTCAAGTTCAAGGAGTTCATCATCACCAAGCCCTTATTATACGAAATGTTAAAGAGACTTATCTAAGAAAAAGGTCAAAAATATGAACAGTAAAATGACAACAAACTCACAACTATCAATAACTGAACCTAAAAAAATAAAACACAAACTAAGAAAACAACTAGAACAGGAACAGAATCACAGAAATGAAGATCACATGGAGGGTTATTAGTAGGGAGGGGAGGAAGAGGATAGGGGAGAAGGCACAAGGAATAAGAAGCATAATTGGTAGGTATAAAATGGACAGGGGAGGTTAAGAATAGTATAGGAAATAGAGAAGCCAAAGAACTTTTATGTTCAACCCATGGACTTGAACTAAGCATGGGAAGGGACTACTGGTGGGAGGGGGAGTGCTGGGTGGAGAGGGATAAAGGAGAGAAAAACATGGGACAACTGGAATAGCATAATCAATAAAACATACTAAAAATATATAAATAAATAAGTCCTCAGTTAAAAAAAATAAAAAACACTAAATGAGGTTCACAGAGGATTAGACAAAGCAGAAGAAAAGATTAATAAACTAAAATACATAACAATAGAAGCTATCCAAAATGAAACCAAAAAAATTTTTTAAGGAAAAAGTGAACAAAAGCATCAGTGAACCATGAAACAATCTCAAGTGGGAAAATACATATAATGCAATTGGCATCCTTGAAAGGATGGGGAGGCAACAAATATTTGAAGAAGTAATGGCTGAAATGTTTCAAATTTGACGAAAACTTTAAGCCCATTTGTGGGAAGAGGTAAGCACAAAGAGAGAACCATGAAAGCATCAAGTGAGAGTACAAAGCAGGGGGCCTTTGCCTGCCCACCCCCAAATGCCATCTTTGCGACAGATGTGAATCTTTGCACCTAATATTGTTCTTACCAGGTCCAACTTCTGCTACTTTGCGTCTCAACTGAAAAAAAAAAAACCTTCAGTCTACTTCAGTCTCACCATTACCCTAGTGTATTTATAATCTCTACCATATCATTCATTCAACTGTGTCTCCAGAAAACAGGTGCTTGGGAAATCCTCCCTGCAAGTGAAGAACTTGGGAAACTGGCTTCAGTGAAACTCTCACAGTGGCATCCACATGTACCAGGTATATCCAGACATGACCACTGTGGGAACTGTCACTCAATGCTATCATGACATGGGTCTCCAGCACCATGCCCAGGCCCATGCAATTTAAATCATGAAGGTGGAAGATATCATGGCCAGCAGGTGCTACCTATGGTGGTCAAGCAGTTCCACAACTCCAAAACCAAGTTCCCACTGCCTCACTGGGTTTTGCATTACCAGCAAAAGCCAAGCTTCACCATCGAAAGACCAAATGCCTTCTTTTAAATGCAGGGCCCACCCCATACCCAGGTCTGCCAAATTAAACTCCTTGGAGGAAAAAAAATCCAAGAAATTCAGTGAACCCCTGAAGAACATGAATAAAACTAAGGGGCATCATAATCAAATTGCTTAAAATCAGTGATAAAGAAAAATGTGAAAAAGAGCCAAAGGGGAGAAATAGAGACATGAACAGAGGAATAAAGATGAAGACAGCAAATTTCTAACTAAAAATGACATAAGCTAGAAAACAGTGCAACAACATTTTTAAAGTACTGATTTGGGTAAAAGCACTGAAAGTGGATATAAAAATGAAGATGAAATAAAGACCTTTTCCAGGCATCAAAAACTGAAAGAATTAATCAACACAAGTAGGTCTGCACTAAAAGAAATGGCAAAGTGTATGCCTCAAACAGAATGAAAATGGTACCAGAAGGAAACTTGGATGTACACAAAGGAAGAAAGGACAGTAGAAACAGAAACTACAAAGGTAAATATAAAGTATCTTTTTTAAAATTAAATTATTTTAAAAGGTCATTGTTTAAAGCAAAAATAATAGCAATGTATTATAGAAATTTTAACATATGTGAAACAGAAATGTATGACAATAATATCTTAAAGGCCAAGAGAGGAAAGAAGAAATTAAAACAAAAATACTGTTGGGTCAGATCAAGATGGTGGCATAAGTAAATGTAGCACTCATCCTCCTATAACCACCAAAATTATAGCTAAACAACACAACAACCAGCATTCAGAACTGCCTGAAATCTAGCTGAATGGAATCCCACAACTAAAGATTTTAAAAAGTCACCTCAAGACTGGTAAGAGAGGCAGAGATGCAGATTAGGTTGGTCCCACACCCAAGTGTGGTAGATAAAAACAAGCAGGAGTATCTCAGCTACAGAGGTCCCCCATGAGTTGCAAAGGGTCACAGCCCAGGTTCCTAGCCCAGGGTTCCAGTGCCAGGAAGAGAAGTCCCCACAACTTCTGTCTGTGAAAACCAATAGGGATTGTGGCTGAGTGAGACGGAGCCCCAGGCAGTTCCTCCTAAAGGGTCCATGCACAGACTTACTTGGACTCACTGCCTCTGAGCTCCAGTGTTGGAGCCACAGTTTGGAAGAAATCAGGGACACCAGGGGTGAAATGGAGTTGTCTGCACAAGGGCGAGAGTTGGAAGGACACCTTTCTGACAGACAAAAGTGCTGGCAGAGGCCATTGTTCCTCTTCTGAGACCACACCCACCACAAAGATGACACATAGGTGCCATATCTGAGTCTGTCAACCTGGCCCACACTGTTTGCCCTACTCTAATGATTCCCTGAGACCCTGCCCCACCTAATTTGTGGGCCTATCCAAGCCATCTCCAACAGCTTTTCCATACAACTGGCCTCTCTTGTTCCATGCTCTGAACTTTCCTAAAATCTCTCAAACAAGCAGCATCTGGCCTTTGCATACCCACTACAACTTGCTAAGTGCAAGCCCTCCAACACTAGAGCAGCCCTCCTTGGTTCATGGGTAGTCTCTCCTGGGTGTCTGTCTCTAAGCCAAGTACAAGTAGCAGCCATCTGCAGATTGTTCTGAAGCTCATGCTGGATGGCCCTAGGCAGGGCATAGGTGATGGCTTGACACTGCACTTCCTCAAAGGCCCCAGAGTCAGTGTACCCAGTGGACAGCTTCACATCATGCTGCATTATAATTCTACCACCTCCATGAGCAACACACTCAAATAGTGAGCTCAGTGAGCACCAAAGCCCCATTGAACCAAGTTCTTCTCCATAGTGTTAACCACTGCATAGCAGCTCCTCCACTGTAGTTGCAGTTGGTCCTCATAGCTAATAGGGCCTGGGGAGCGATTTCTCCTAGTGACACCAACAGCAATTAAGGCTTAACTACAACAGAACAGTGGGCACAAGCTACATAGGGATGCACTTGTAATGCCCAGTTCAAGTGACTGGGGAGGCTGTGCCATTGTGTCCTACAGGATACCTACTATACAAGGCCACTATTCCAAGCCCAAGAGACATACCAGCTCTACCTAATACTTAGAAACACACATAGGGAAGCCGCCAAAATGCAGAGACAAAGAATTTGGTCCCAAGTGAAGAAACAGAACTCTCCAGAAAAAGAACTAAATGAAAGGAGGCAGGCAAACTACCAAATATAGAGTTCAAAATAATGGTTATAAGGATGCTCAAGGAACTTAGTGAATTCCAACAGTATGAAAAGGGATATAGAAACCATGAAAAAACAGTCATCAATGAAGGATGACTAACTGAAATGAAGAATAATTTTAAAGTAATTGACAGTAGATGATGCCAATTAATTCAGCAATTTGGAATATAAGGAAGAAGAAACCATGCAACCCAAATAGCAAAAAGAAAAATATATAAAAAAGTGGAGACAATGTAAGGAGCCTCTGGGACTACTTCAAGTGTACCAACATTCACATCATGAGGGTGTCTAGAAGTAGAAGAGGAGAGCAAGAACTTGAAAACCTATTTGAAAAAATAATGAGAGAAAACTCTCTCACCCTGGTGAAGGAAATAGACCTACAAATCCAGGAAACATAAGGATTACCAAAGGAGAGGAATCCAAACAGGTCCACACCAAAACACATCATAATTAAAATGCCAAAGATTAAAAACAAAGAAAATGTTTTTTAAATATATTTTATTGATTATACCATTACAGTTGTTCTATTCCCCCTTTATTCCCCTCCACCCTGCACACCCACTCCCCTCCTTTAGTTTATGACCACGTATCTCCAGTTCTTTAGATTCTATATTTCCCCTACTATTCTTGCCCTCCCCCTATCTATTTTCTACCTACCGTCTATGCTATTTTCTGTACCTTTTCCCCCCTTCTCCTCCTCCCACTCCCCTGTTGCTAACCCTCCATGTATCTGCATTTCTATGGTTCTTCTCCTGATCTAGCTGTCCTCTTGGTTTGCTTTTGTTTTAGGTGTGGTTGTTAATAACTGTGAGTTTGCTGTCCTTTCACTGTTAATATTTTTCATCTTCTTTTTCTTATATAAGTCCCTTTAACATTTCATATAGTAAGGCCTGGTGATGATGAACTCGAACTCAACCTTATCTGAGAAGCACTTTTTCTGTCCTTCCATTCTAAATGAAAGCTTTGCTGGATAAAGCAATCTTGGCTGTAGGTCTTTGGATTTCATGACTTGGAATACTTCTTTCCAGCCCCTTCTTGCCTGTAAGGTCTCTTTTGAGAAATCTGCTGACAGTCTGATGGGTACTCCTTTGTAGGTGACTGTCCCCTTATCTCTTGCTGCTTTCTAGAATTCTCTCCTTCATTTTCATCTTGGCTAATGTAATTATGATGTGCCTTGGTGTGTTCCTTCTTGGGTCCAACTTCTTTGGCACTCTCTGAGCTTCCTGGATTTCCTGGAAGTCTATTTCCTTTGCCAGACTGGGGAAGTTCTCCTTTATTATTTGTTCAAATAAATTTTCTACTCGTGGCTGTTTCTCTTCCCCTTCTGGTACCCCTATGATCCGGATGTTGGAGCATTTAAAGATGTCGTGGAGGTTCCTAAGCCTCCCCTCATTTTTTTGAATTCTTGTTTCTTCATTCCTTTCTGGTTGGATGTTTCATTCTTCCTTCTGGTCCACTCCACTGATTTGAGTCCCAGTTTCCTTTTCATCACTATTGGTTTTTAAAAGCAGCAAGAGGAAAGAAGTTAATACCTATAGGGAGTTCCTGTAAGACTGTCAGCTGATTTCTCAAGAGAAACTTTGCAGGCCAGAAAGAACTGTCAAGAAATATTCAAAGCAATGAAAAGCAAGGATCTACAACCAAGACCACCCTACCCAGCAAAGTTCTCATTCAGAATCAAAGAATATATAAAGTGCTTCCCAGACAAAGTAAAGCTAAAGGAGTCCATCACCATCAAACCAGTATTATATGAAATGTTAAAGGATCTTCTCTAAGAAGAAGAATAAAAGATAATAAACATGAACAATAAAATGGCAATAAATACATATCTATCAACAATTGAATCTAAAAATCAAAATAAATGAACAAGCAGAACAGAAGCAAACTCATTGATACAGAAAACATTTTGACATTTGCCACATGGTAGGTGCATTGGAGGGATGGGTAAAAAAGGTGAAGGGATTAATAAGAACAAATTAGTTGTTACAGAAAAGCCATGAGGATATAGTGTACAGACAATAATATATTAATAATTATGTGTGGTTTCAGATGGGTGTGGGATTTATTGGGGTAATGACTTAGTAAGTTATATAATGTCTAATCACTTGTGTATACACTTGAAACTAATGTAATATTGAATGTCAACTGTAATTGAAAAACTATACATGATTTTTTAAAAAGAAAAATAATGGTTTCATAATGAATGGTGAGTAAATGAAAACAATACTGTTGTAAGGTTCTTATACTATAAGTGTAAAATATCACTGGAGGTAGACTATGATACATTACATATGTATAATATAAACTCCAAAGCAACAAATATAATCACACAGCAGTTATAACTTAATAAGACAACAAAGGAGACAAAGAAGAATCACAAAAACAGTAATCTCAGAGAAAGCAGAAAAAGAAGACAAAGGGAAGTGAGAACAGAAGGTACATATAAAAACCAAATAGGAAAATGATGGATGCATATGCAGTTATAGCAATAATCATATTTAATATAAATCATGTAAACAACCCAATTAAATGGCAAAAATTATCATATGAGGAGGGGAAAAAAGCAACACCAAACGTTACACTACTGCAATTTTTTTCAAAAACTAAAAGTAAAAAGGATGGAAAAAGATATTCTGAACTAACAAACTGAAAGTAGAAGAAGTGATATTAATATCAAAGTAGATTTCAGAACAAAGAAGATTGTAAGGGATTAAACAAGTCATTTCATAATGACAAAGGGGTTCATTCATCAAGAGGACATAAAAGTCATAAACATCTATGCACCTCATAACAGAGTTTCAAAATACATAAAGAGCTACACAGATAAATCAACAAATCCATGGTTATACTTTAAAATTTCCAATATCTCAATAGTAAGATAAACAAAATTAGTAAAGACAAAGAAGATATAAAAATACGATTAATCAACTTGATTAAACTGACATTCATAGAATACTCCACCCAACCACAACAAAATATACATTTATTTCACATGCTTATCTTATATAAAGATAGGGCATATTTGTGGCTATAAAAGAACTGTTTTTGAAAATTGTAAAGCATTTAAGTCCACAAAGTATGTTCTCTGACCACATTGAAATTAAATTATACATCAGTAACAAAAAGAGCTCTGAAAAAATCTCCAAACATTTAAAAACTAAAGAAAATACTTCTATAGAATTCTCAAGGAAAGAAAGAAATTAAACAGGACTTCTGGCCAAGATGGAGGTATAGGTGGAAAAACTATTTCTCCTCACACAACCAAAATTAAGGACAACAAAGATTTAGAGACAAAAACACAACCAGAACAGACAGAAAATTGAACTTTATGGAAGTCCAACAACCATCCAGCCAGACCAGTAGGAAATATGGAATCAGCGGCCAGTGGAGAGGAACTACAGCGGGAAAAGGCAGTGGCTGCCAGACCCTGGAGTGCAGGTGGTGCAGGACTGACTGAGGTCACACATTCGCGCACAGATAAACTAGGCAAAAATGGGCAGCGAGACAGACTGCTCAACCCAGGGCCCCAGCAACAGGAAATAAAGCCTAAAAGCGCTGATTGAAAAGTTGCCAGGAGAGACTCCCAGCCCCACAGGAGAGTTCATTGGAGAAAACCACAGGGTCCTAGAACATACATAAGTCTGCCCACCCACCCGGGAACCAGCACCAGAAGGGCCCAATTTGCTTGTGGGAAGCAGGAGAGGGGACTGAAATCCAAGAGAGAGCAGAACAAGCACCACTAGTCCCTCTCTGACCCCGCCCCCACATACAGCATCACAACCCAGCCATGGGGGTTGCCCTGCCCTGGGGAACACCTAAGGCTCCACCACTCTTACCTAACAGGCGTGACCTGACCAAAAAATTATGGCTCACCAGAAGAACAAATCAAAGCCCCAGAGCCAATACTTTTAAGCAACCAAGGGATAGACAACCTATCAAATGCACAGTTCAAAATACTGGTGATCAGGATGCTCACAGAACTGGTTGATTTTGGTCACAAATTAGATGAAAAAAATGAAGGCTACACTAAGCGAAATGAAGAAAAATGCACAGGGAACCAATAGAGATGGAAAGAAAACTGGGACTACAATCAATGGAGTGGACCAGAAGGAAAAAGAAACAACCAAACAAAAAAGAATGAAGAAGCAAGAATTCAAAAAAATGTGGAGAAGTTTAGGAACCTCCAGGACATCTTTAAACGTTCTAACACCTGAATTATAGGGGTACCAGAAGGGGAAGAGGAAGAACAACAAGTGGAAAACTTATTTGAATAAATAATCAAGGAGAACTTCCCCAATCTGGCAAAGGAAATAGACTTCCAGGAAGTCCAGAAAGCTCAGAGAGTCCCAAAGAAGGTGGACCCAAAGAGGAACACACCAAGGCACATCATCATTACATTGCCCAAGATGAAAATGAAGGAGAGAATTCTAGAAAGCAGCAAGAGATAAGGGGACAGTCACCTACAAAGGAGTTCCCATCAGACTGTCAGTGGATTTCTCAAAAGAGACCTTGCAGGCAAGAAGGGGCTGGAAAGAAGTATTCCAAGTCATGAAAGGCAAGCACCTGTGTCCAAGATTGCTCTATCCAGCAAAGCTTTCATTTAGAATGGAAGGGCAGATAAAGTGCTTCTCAGATAAGGTCAAGTTCAAGGAGTTCATCATCACCAAGCCCTTATTATACGAAATGTTAAAGGGACCTATCTAAGAAAAATAAGATAAAAAATATGATCAGTGAAAGGACAGAAAACTCACAGTTATTAACAACCACACCTAAAACAGAAAAAAATTAAGCAGACACCTAAAACAGGAGAGGAGCCACAGAAATGCAGATCACATGGAGGGTTAGCAACAGGGGAGTGGGAGGAAGAGAGGTGGGGAGAAGGTACAGAGAATAAGTAGCATAGATGGTGGGGGAGAAAATAGACAGGGGGAGGGCAAGAGTAGTGTGGGAAATGTAGAAGCTAAAGAACTTGTGACACATGGACATGAACTAAAGAGGGGAATGGTAGGAGAGGGGGTGTTCAGGGTGGAGGGTAATGAAGGGCGGAAATGGGACAACTGTGATGGCATAAACAATAACATATAACAGAATATTTTTTACTTATCATGTTTTTGAGAATTGTCCAGATGCGTTATGTATCATTTATTTTACTGCTTAGAAATAACTAAATATTTTTTAGTGTTTATAATGTGCTAGGCAAAGTATAGCTGTTTGGTTCACAAGGGTGTACAAAAGAAGTCTAGATCCTCCTACTCTGATAGTGCTTACAGTTTTGAGGTAAAGTCCTTTAAGATTCCTTCTAAACTTTAGACATCTAAATATTGTATCAGAGATATCTTATTTTTTGATGGTCTATAAACCTTTCCTTAAACCTTAACTCAACTGTTAAGGAGCCCAAGATATCTTGACTTAAATGCTTTAGTTTTCCTGATTTCCACTTTCCTCTCAGTAATAGAAGGAACTAAATCAGTCAGTACAATAAATTTGCTCACTAGTGAATAATCAGAGTTCATTTTATCTATTAATTTTTGTGGACAGCTTCAGTATACCTAAAGAAAGCAGAGGACCATAGACTTAATACTTCTCTCTGGAAAACTAAGGGTAGGTGATATTTGACCAAGTAGATTAGATTCCCTTAGCAAAGGGAAATAGAGTTAGGGTAATTATGGAGAAATTTCTTAGTTAAAAAATAAATATAAATGACCTAAGTGATTTAGAACCAAATGATCCAGATAATCATAATTATTTCAGAGACTCATCTTTAAGCTTTTTCAGTGAGTGGTTATAGATTCTGAAAATATAGTAGATTGAAGAAGAAAGTAATAATGGGCTATGAATTTAGGTTTATGAAAAATATTTTATTGATTATCCCATTTCCTTCCCTTTATTACCCTACACCCTGCAGCCCTGCCCCCCACCAGCATTCCTTCTCCCTTAGTTCATGTTCATAGGTCATACATGTAAGACTTTTGGCTTCTCCATTTCCTATACTGTTCTTAACCACCCCCTGTCTATTTTGTACATACCATTTATGCTTCTTATTTCCTGTATCTCTTCCCCCATTCTCTGCCCTCCCTCTCCCTCCTGATAATCCTGTATGTGATCTCCATTTCTGTGATTCTGTTTCTGTTCTAGTTGTTTGCTTTGTTTGTTTTTTACTTTTTTTTTAGGTTCAGTTGTTGATAGTTGTGAGTTTCTTGTCATTTTACTGTTAGGATTTTTTATCTTCTTTTCCTTAGATAAATTCCTTTAACATTTCGTGTAATAGGGCTTGGTGATGAACTCCTTTAACTTGACCTTATATAGGAAGCACTGTGTCTGCCCTTCCATTCTAAATGTTAGCCTGGCTGGATAGAGTAATCTTGGATGTAGATCCATCCTTGCTTCTCATGACTTTGAATACTTCTTTCCAGCCCCTCTGGCCTATCAGATTTCTTTTGAGACATCAGTTGATAGTCTTATGGGAACTCTTATGGGAACTTTGTAGGTAACTGTCTCCTTTCCTCTTGTTCCTTTTAAGATTCTCTCCTTATCTTTAATTTTGGGTAATGTGATTATGCTGTGCCTTGGTGTGTGCTCCCTTGGGCCTAAGTTCTTTGGGATTCTTTGAGCTTCCTGGACTTCCTGGAAGTCTATTTCTTTTGCCAGATTGGGGAAGCTCTCCTTCATTATTTTTTCAAAGAAGGGTTAAATTTCTTGCTCTCCCTCTTCTCTTTCTGGTACCCCTATAGTTCTGATGTTGGAGCATTTAAAGTTGTCCTGGAGGTTCCTAAGCTTCTCCTCATTTTTTTTTTTTTTTGAATTCTTGTTTCTTCATTCTGTTCTGGTTCAATGTATATTTCTCCCTTTGGTTCCAAATTGTTGATTCGAGTCCCTGTTTTCTTCCCTCCACTGTTGGTTCTCTGTATATTTTTATTTCACTTTTTATAGCCTTCACTTCTTCCTCTATTTTGCAACCATACTCAATCATTTTTGTAAGCATTCTCATTACCAGTGTTTTGAACTCTGCATCTGATGGATTAGCCATCTCTTCATTGCTTAGTTCTATTTTTGGAGGTTTGATCTATTTTTTCATTTGGGCCATATTTCTTCATCTTGGCCTGCCTATTTTGTAGTAAGAGGTAGAACATCTAGTGTTCCTTAGATATTCGTCAGGGCAGGGCAACCCATGTAATTGGGTTGTAGCACTGTAGGTGGGAGAGGTGTCTGAGAGGGAACAATGCCACTTTCTGGGCTCTCTACTGGCTTTCAGTCTCCCCCCACTACCCAGAAGCACATTGGACCCTTCTGGTGCTGATTCCCGGGTGGGTGGGTTGTGTACATTGTAGGACTCCAGGGTTCTCTCCAACAAACTCTCCTATGAGGCTGGATGTTTCTCCTACTGCCGCCACCCCCACAGATTTTTGCAGTTGAAGATTTTGAGGCTTTCTTTTCCCTTGCTGGAACCCTAGCTTGTGTGGCCTTTTTCTTTCCTCAGTTGCTCCTCCCAGTTTATCTGCATGCAAATGTGGGACCACCAGCTGCTGCCTTGCCACACATCCTCTCTGCCTCAGCTGCCCATCTCCACCCCACCTACTAGTCTGGATGAATGTTTCTTCTACTCCCTGTTTGTCAGACTTCCATACAGTTTGATTTTCTGACAGTTCTAGTTGTTTTTTGTTTTAAATTTTGTTGTTATCCTTCTTTTGGTTGTGCAAGGAGACAAAGTATATGTACCCGTGCCTCCATCTTGGCTGGAAGTCTTGAATTTAGGTTTTGTATGGATGTTGTTGAAATGATGGAAATCATGAGCTGTCCAGGAGCTGAAGTACTTTTCATGCCAGGGCCTATGTGCAAGGCAGGATGTGCCTTCCCCAGTCTCATCCATGTGAATGCATTGCTGGGGACAGGAATTTGGAACCAAGCAATGGTTAGGAAAAATCAAGATATGCATTGAAACCAAGGGGCGAGCCCAATGAGTAATTAACAGGAAAACTGAGAGGTGAGATGAGGTTGAAGGTATATATTAAATTGGGTCATTGAGCAGGACATTTGAAATGGAGTTACAGTTGATCCTCATTATTCAGATTCGATACTTGTGAATTTTCCCACTTGCTAAAATTTTTGGCACCTTTAAAATCAATATTCACAAGTGCTTTTTCAGTCAGTTGAGGATATGCACTGAGTAATGAAAAATTTGAGTCACCCAACAACACATCTTCCCAGCTGAGGCTGAAGAAACTAAAAGCTCTGTGTTCTTCTTTTAGTGCTCATGCTGTACACAAGTGTTTTTTTTTGTAGTCTATTTAGTGTCACATTTTCCACATGTGTGTGCTCTTTGTTGGTGATTTTGCTGTTTGAAATGTCCCCCAACTGTAATGCTGATGTGCTATCTAGTGTTCCTAAGCACAAGAAGGCTGTGATGAGTCTAACAGAGAAAACACATGTATTAGATAAGCTTCATTCAGGTATGAGTTATAGTGCTGTTGGCTCTGAGTTCACTGTTACTGACTTGACAATATATATTAACTAATGTGTCTTTAAAAATAGAAACACATAAAACAAGATGTATTGATTGGCCAATGAAAATGCAACAAAAAATTCACAAGAACCCAATTCTATATTTTCCCTAGGGACAATGATTCCTTATTTGCTAATTCAATGTTTGTAGCAACTTTATTGAATGTAAGCAGCATGAAGAGTGAGGACTGACGGTAATACCTTGGGTGGGTCAAAGAAATAGATTGGTACTTTAGTGTTTCTCATCTTTTAAGCTCAGATCCTTGGAGTTTTCTTAGTAGTGTTTATTTTCTAGAGCACACTGGCAAATCCTACTCTGTAGGGTGCTATCCTAGTTTTCGTAAATTAATTATTTTACTTGTATGAGAAATTGGTAGGCTGAATATTCCATTTATTTAAACATTCTACTAAACTACTAATTTAGGAATTATGCTCTTTGATTTTATAGATGTTTCATATGAAAATTTGCTGCATTTTTTTAGATATAATTCTAGTAAAGAATGATTTACCTACCTGGGAATATTACCTTCCTACTTTGACTTATGTGGAGATTTGTTTGTTTTCACACCTTTTAAGATTATTCCTTGTCTAGAGCTTGACTACTGGGGCTAGAATTAGAACCTGGTTTGTGGCTTATAAGGAAGATTCTAGAAAGTTTGAACAAATACAAAGCTTAGAAGAGAATAGGCCATAGACTGGGAAATAAAGTGATTGTGGAGGAACCAGAGAGATAAAGAAATAGATCAAGGAATCTCAAATACAACCATGGGTTGGGACAGATGGGAGGCCAGAGAGGTGAAGCTGAGGGCAGCAAGGAAGAAATAGCTAAGAGGATGAGTGAAGGTCAGGGTAACACTCAACAGTAGACTACACATCTGCATACTCTAGGATCACTCCTCGTGGGCCTGCAACCTAAAAATAGTAGGGCAGAGCTGGACCTTTCTAGATGTTTGAATCATATTAGTAGCCAAGCATTTTATTATGTGTCTGTTGTGTATGGAATATAAAACGGTCATTATAGACCTTATTTTGAAGAATCAATAATTTGTTTTTGGAGGAAAAGACAAAGTACATGCAGTAAATTGTAGCTAGTAAGACACTACATTAGTGAATATAGGATTACCTAAAATTTAATATGTGTGGGGGAAAGGAAATATCAAAGTGGGGAGTATCCATTATCTCATTTTGCTGAATGTAGAGCCATCCCACCAATGTTTACCTCTTCTTTTATTTTAGAAAAATAAAAGGTAGAGAATATAAGCTAAAAAATTTCATAAAGTTAATTTTAAAATATATTTATATTTTAAGACCTTGTTTCAAAAGAAAAGTTCATTGATATGCCAAAAAAAATCATGGGAAAAGCAAATCTCCCATGTTTTGACCAGTACTACATGAAGGAATGAAGGTAATATTAATAAAAGGATAAGGTTAGGTCTCTATCCTTTTACTATCAAAACTTCCTTTTACAGAGACAAAATTCTAAGGAGACATGAAACACACAATATAAGATGCCAAGGTGAATGTTATAATTTATTTTTATGATTTTAGATAATATATGTGATATTACTTTAGTTATTTAGTTTTCTTCCTCTAAATGTATCTTCATTTGTTTTTAATATTTTGTCAGTAGCTTGAGTATATTGTGTCTAGTAATGTTTTTTTTTTTTAAGATTTTATTTATCTATCTTAGAGGGGAAGGAGAGAGAGAGAGAGAGAGATATCAGTGTATGGTTGCCTCTTGTGCGTCCCCCGCCAGGAACCGGGAACTGGCCTGCAACCCAGGCATGTGCCCTGACAGGAAATCGAACTGCGGATCGTGTGGTTCGTAGGCCCGCACTCAATCCACTGAGCTACACCAGCCAGGGCTGTGTCTAGTATTGTTTGATGTTACCTTGCACTTAGAGAAGGACCTGGGGGGCTGGGAGGTTTTTCTCAACTTTCCCATTCTACCCTGCTTGCGTGAGCTACACAGGAGTCTCTCTCTTAATGGTCTTGCTTTTCCTATAGGCTACTGTTGCATGAATTGTGTTGGGCTCATGGTGGAATCAGGAAGTTCTTTATTGTGTTGGTCAAGCCTCAGTCTTAGGCAGTCCCTATGTGCCTATGCCTTGGGGTTATAGTTTTCTCAACATTCCTTTCTGTCTTCCTATGGGAGCCATACTTTATTTCTCTATTGTCAGGACTCTGGGTCCAAGAAGATTTCCTGCCTCCCTCCAGAGACAGGGTTTTTACCTCTGCTGCTTCTTCACAAACAATCGATACTTTCCTAGACTCTGATGTCAACAGGATTTGTTGTCTCTCCTTTATTGCTTCATCAAAGAAAAGGGTCCATTGGGGTATCTTTCCCAGGAGCAGCAGATGTGCCACTGAAAGGGGCTCTTTCAGATTTTCTACCCTGCCCTCAGCTGTCTTGTGACTACAAGTATCCAGTGGATGCTTCTAGAACAGATTGTGAGTGGAAGACTTCCTTTGTGTCTGGGGATCAGGCCACACTTGCCTTTTAAGAAGTCTCTAAAATTTTGGCTGATTTCTTTTCTTCTTCTTACCTGCTTTGGAGGGTAACCACTTCTTTCTCTCTTGCTCTACCAAAGACTAAACAGTTTGTGTATCCAGTCTCTCTTTGGAAAGGCTTGTCCCTGTTTAGAATTTAGGTTACTTGATTACATTATGATTTAAGCTCTGTAATGGGCTTAATCATAATTAAAATTTTGTAGATCACCTGTCCTTTTTTTTTTTTTGGTCGCTGTTAGAGTGGGAGCAATGTTCTTATATGGCCTTCAACATCTTATGGGATGTTCTTTTTTTTAAATTTAATCTGTGTGCATATGTATTACCATGTGAATTAAAACAAATTGGGGGGTCCTCTAGAAAGCATTAAAGAACTTGGAAGAGAAACATAACAATACTTTCTTCCTTCCTATCCATAGGTAGTTGAAATAGTTGAAACAATATTAATAGTGTAAACCTTGAACTTCCTGAAGCTGTTTCTGAAAACCAATATCTTTGAATTCTAATCAGCCCCTATTCCTCCTACTTCCTTCAGAGGAATCAAATGGGAGGATTGAGGGTGAATGTTTCCAATTGCAAATTAGGCAAAGGCTCTAGAAGCCGGGTGAACAATGTAGGGGTTAAGGGAATCTGTAGCAATAACTAACAGCTGGGAAGAGGCCACATGGAAGTAAGGAACAAAATGAGAAAAAGAGGAGAGTTTTCATGATAGTGCTTGGATTGTTGCACATCAAAATCAGGCAAGATCTTTATCAGGATCCTATCTTTTTTACATTTTCTGAAGTTTTTCTTTTTAAATTATGAATGCTTTTTACTTGTATAGTCAGCACTGAAGTTAAAATAAATAGTTGTTTAAGGCCACAGTGGGAAAAATATACTGGAAAGTTCAAACAGAATTCTGAACCTGTACAGACTAGTTAACTTTCTGTGTTACTTGTGAGATATCTTTCTTCTTCTTTAATGCATTTGTTATACATTTGATATTTCTAAGAAGCAAGGATTCGATTGTGTTTGAGAACTAGGGTTTTGTTTCTATGTGAATACATAGGAAAAACATTGTTGTATTTCTCCAAGTCTAACATGTACATTTTTTCACATTTTAATCTTTGTGAAATTGGGATGTGTTTTATAATTGATGGATAATCTTAGCTTAATTGGCATGATTTTTTTCTTAGTAAATAAAATACTATTTTTACAATTGGTGGCATCTTATATTTGAAGAATTATGCTATTACATAGGCGATTTCACAGATTAAGAAACATAACCATCTGACTTTTTTCTTTTTGGTAGAAATGGGTATAAATTTCTTGACATTGTCTATATCGATCCACCCACAAGGTAGTACATGCCTGTGTTTGAGCTGTTTAAAACTTGTATGTTTGAATTTTTAAAATGAACTTAATTGTATTAACTTTCAATTCTGGTACAAAATATAATGCCTTTCTTCCTAGAGATTTATGGTATTTTTATTTTTCTCCTCTGCTTTTCATTTTAATCACAATCTCCTTAGAAAGTTGACCACTCTGTTTTTATACCCCCTATTATTTTTACAGCAACCTGCTGCCTGTGTTTTATATTAATAAAGGGATCTTCCAATATTATATAGTCATAGAGAAACAGTGCTCAAATGATGATTGTTACTGCAATTTTTCCCTTTTAAAAAGGGGACCCATGTTCAGAGAACAAGATTTTAATGTCATTGCTATGTTAATGAAGATAGAATTCTATGGAAGGAAAAACTCATTAGTTACTTTATGAATTCAAGTTTTGTTTATTCTTATGATAGGCTAGATTATAATTTGCAGTCTTTGCCTGATAGGAATGCAGTTATCTTGATCACAGTGTCTCGATATCAAAGGATGACTAAGCCTTACTCCCTTTCTGAGAGACTTGTGAAGCAATAATTTTAAAAAACCTTAAGTTATTCATAGCTACTAATAGCTTTAATTAATTAAAGGCAGAAAATAATTAGTTGCACTAAATATTATGCACAACTTTGACATCAGAAAGTACCCTCAGATCTTTAAAGGATTTGTTCATTGCCTTTGATGTTGGGGCATAAATGCATATAGCTGATAAGTCAGACAGTTTGGAAAGTCAATATTCTTTCTTGCTATGAACATAGAATTCAGAACTCTTCTCTGAAAACATGTCACTCCTAAACAGAAAATATGGTGATGTAAAGAAAACTGTTTCCTTCTTTACTTTGATTTCAAACACTATTTGATTTGGTGGCTTCCCTTAGATACAGTCTCTATCATTCCCCTTCATATATTCACTATTCTCTCCAGTAACGCACAAGTTCCTTGACTAGGTATTTTGAAAAGACATGTGAAGAAAGGCAGTAGGTTAGAATTCTAGTAGAGCAAAATAAGCATGATAAAAGCAAAGTTTATTGATGTGTATTGAAATGATTGCAAGGAGCCATAACGGGCCCTCTCTTCAAGTTAGTTTGTCATCTTGATTTAAGCAGATTTGAAAAAAACGTGTACAGAGGCTCCTTCTAGTGCTTTAAGGGAATATACCTAGAACCATGTGTACTGAATCAAAAACCAAAAAGAATTCAAATTAATATTCATGATATTTTAACAATTGGAATGAAAAGGAAGGCCAAAATGAACTCTGACATGTAAATATAAATGAAATGCTTTTGAAGGAGCAATGTGATTGGTGGGAGTTAGGAAGAGGTAAATGTCTGGTAAAATTTGGAGTTAGGGAGTATAGTTTGATACTTGTCATTAGCAAAGTGAAAAAATTACAAAGCACCTCATTAGGAAATTTTAGGATATCAGTGAAAAGCTTTGGGTTAGTTGGGGGTGTGGGATTATAAAGAAATGGCATGTTAAGCTCTTAATGTCACAGTTTTTAGAGTTAGGTAGAGAATCTACCACAAAAAAGTCCTACCACCAAAATAGCTGCTTCCTTCCAACATTTAATAACTGTGAAGTATAAATGTATTTGATAGTGAATGTTTATATATCATCAGTTGTTTTTAGTGAAGAAATCAAAAATCAAAGGAAAATAAAGAAGAACTGACCCACAGATGTGTCTGAAGTGGTCTTTGGAATTAGTGGGTGTTTTTAAAGAAATTCAAAAGGATAACTAACATATCAAAACATGGCACCAAATGGATAGAAAGTATTTAAAAGCTTTATCACTAAATATCATGCAACAATTTCAACATTTCTCAAATGTTTAAGACTATATTAAAAATAAATTACAAAGTTCTATGGCTTCAATGCAGGTTCATTCAGAGAAGGAAAAAAAAAAGCTCTTTGTAAAATATGGAAACCATCTTGAGTTAAACAAATGCCAGAGAAAATTATAATTCTAAAAATGAGATGTCGACTATCGTTATTACAGTGGCTGTGTTGTTTCCAATAACAATTTGGCGTTTTATTTAGTCTGTAACAATCTACAATTGAAATATAAAATAAAGATTTTTCTTTTATTTCCCTCTGAAGTTCTGTGCCAAGCTAAGCAGAACTGAATGAAACATCTGTGGATGATTAAAACAAGCTTTCCTATGGGGTTTTGAATAGAAAGTAAACATGGATTTTATCCATAGTCAACAGCATTTACAAATGTAAAGGGAGGAAGCTACTGAGTTTTTGAAGAATGAGCTGCTAGAGAGGAAATAGAAGTATGGAACGGCAGATGGCGATAATTAGTTCCATACGGTGAAAGGCTTCTATTTTAAAAAAATGACAGTGAGCAGCTCTGGTTGGGCGATACTTTATTGAAACAATTTTTGTGTATTATTTCCTATCTTTGTCTTTCTGGAGTAGTTCCATCTCACAAAACCAATCAAATATGAGTAACATGTGATATATTTTACTTGGTAGTCTGTGTTCATGCTCATGAATGAGAAACCCTGTATTAGGGGCTAACCAAACTGGATGCCCACTCATCTCTTCCTCTTGGGATTTTCAATTCTTCAGTCTTCTCTGCTTAACTTTATTTTGGGTCAGTTATGGTTTCCTAATTTCTTGAGGCTCTGTTGTTTAGTGCTTAAGAACCCAGGCTTTGAGGCCAGACTGTGCAGATTTGAATGCTGCTTCCTGCTCACTAGCTGTTTGATTGTGGGTGACTACCTAACTTTTCTCTGCTTGTTTTCTTATCTGTACAGTGGGGGCAGTTATAATATCTGCCTTAGTATATTATGTTATGCAGCCTACTGGTATAATTGCTGTAAGGATTAAAATGAACTAATATATCTAAAACAGTCACAAGAGTTACCTGGGCCCCAACATGGACCCACTTAATCAAATTGTCTATACTCTCTTGATTATATACCACTTATCAGTGAATAATTTTTGACTATTTATCTTCACTATAGGTTTGTTCATATAGTTAGTAATTTACATGTACTGTTGTTCTATTACAATATATACATTTTATAACATTTAGATATTTTAAAAGTGAGATAAAAATAAATGTAAAAAATTTGAGCATCTTTTTCTCATATCTTAGTGAGTTAGGATTCATAGGTCACTGGTTTAGAATGTATTTGATGAGTTGAACTAACCTGAAAAGAGTAGTACTGAGTTTAGCCAAAATCTTCAGGAAACAACATAGCCCCAAGTACTTTGGTAATAAGTTTCTCCATTCCCCATGCATGTGCCAAGGCCAAATGTGAAATTATCTTTATAGTTCCCTGTGTTTTTCATTTCAGAAATATTTTTGTTTACTTCTATTCTTTGTTCTTTGTACTTTTTTATGTTGCCAGCCAACTCACTATTTGCCATTGTGACCTTGACAGTATTTCTCTGTTCTTAGCCGCGAATGTCTGTAGCTTTCAAAAAAGATGAAATAAACTCTCTGTTTTTAATTGTTGATAAAGGTTTTCTCACTTCCACTTTATTTCAATTTTCCTCCCAATTGGGAGCGGTTGCAGCAGCTTTCTTAGTTCTGGGTCACCTGTGACTCTGTCTCAGTTATGCTGCATCAACATGCAGAGGTGTTAATCTTCTATTGTTCCCTCTTGCAGCTTTTCTCTAGCTTTGTAATTATCCAAGGTGGTAACAGCTCTTAAGAACATATTCTGTCACCTTGAAATCAAGTGGGTTTTAGCTGAAAATTCAGGCAAGCTCTTAAAGATGTCATTTCTTTCAGCTATGAATAGTGAAGGAGAATTTGAACATGACAGTCCTTAGTTATAATGATATTTAGATGATGGATTCTCATTACCCAGTATAATGTGGGATGTTGACATTTTATTCAAACATGTAATCCTTGTCATTGAGTATAGGAAGTAGAGATTACTACCTGGAGTAGGGGTAACACAGGATGGCACTGAAGAGAAATGATAGAAAGCCCAAAATAATAGCAATAATCATTTTCCACTTTTGGTCAGGTCATTTTTAGAATTCAAATGATGTCCTATGGTACTTGTCTTCATGATTCTAAGTAACTGTTTCTGAGGTTTCTGTTTCACATGGTTCTGAGTGATGTTTAGGGCACACCTTATTATATAAATACCTTCATACACATTAACATTTATTATATATACTTATCTAAGCAAAGTATTTGATATATGTCCTTAGAATCACATTTTGTAGTCAGAAGAACTTCATTGTTGAATTAAGGTAAGTTTTTTTCTTTTTTTTTTTCTCAATTTTTTTATTTAATTATTTTTCAAGTACAGTTTTCTGTCTATTATTCCAATCCCATCCCTCCCCCCTCCCTCCCATTTCCACCCTTCTCAGTTGTTGTCCATGTATCCTTTATATAGGTTCCTCTAAATACCTCCCTTATTTCCCCTGAAATTCCCTCCCCTCTCCCCTCTGGTCACTGTCAGCCTGTTCTCAATTTCAGTGTCTTTGGTTATATTTTGCTTGCTTGTTTGTTTTGTTGTTTAGCTTCCTGTTAGAGGTGAGATCATATGGTATTTGTCCTTCAACACCTGGCTTATTTCACTCAGCATAATGCTTTCCAGTTCCATCCATGTTGTTGCAAAAGGTAGGAGCTCTTTCTTTCTTTCTGCAGCATAAAATTCCATTGTGTATATGTACCATAGTTTTTTGATCCATTCATTTACTGACGGGCACCTAGGTTGCTTCCAACTCTTGGCTATTGTAAATTGTGCTGCTATGAACATTGGGGTGCATAGGTTCTTTGGGATTGGTGTTTTAGGGTTCTTAGGATACAATCCCAGCAGTGGAATTGCTGGGTCAAAAGGCAAGTCCAATTTTAGTTTTCTGAGAAAATTCCATACTGTTTTCCATAATGGTTGTACCAGTCTGCAATCCCACCAACAGTGGACCAGAGTCCCCTTTTCCCCACACCCTCTCCAACATTTGTTGTTTATTGCTTTGTTTATGATAGCCATTCTCACCGGTGTAAAGTGGTATCTCATTGTAGTTTTAATTTGCATCTCTCTGATAGCTAGTGATATTGAGCATCTTTTCATGTGTCTCTGGATCCTCTGTATGTCCTCCTTGCAGAAGTGTCTGTTCAAGTCCTTTCCCCATTTTTTAATTGGGTTAGTTGTCTTCTTAGAGTGAAGTCGTGTGAGTTCTTTGTATATTTTGGAGATTAAACCTTTGTCTGAGGTATCATTGGCAAATATGTTTTCCCATACAGTTGGTTGTCTTTTTATTTTAATGCTGTTTTCTTTAGCTGCGCAGAAGCTTTTTATTTTGATGAGATCCCATTTGTTTATTCTTTCCTTTATAGTCCTTGCTCTAGGGGACATATCAGTAAAAATGTTGCTGCGTGAAATATCTGAGATTTTCCTGCCAATGTTCTCCTCTAGGACTTTAATGGTGTCATGGCTTATATTTAAGTCTTTTATCCACCTTGAATTTATTTTGGTGTATGATGTAAGTTGGTGCTCGAGTTTCATTTTTTTGCATGTAGCTGTCCAGTTCTCCCAACACCATTTGTTGAAGAGGCTATCTTTACCCCATTTTATGATACTGCCCCCTTTGTCGAATATTAATTGACTGTAGAGATTTGGGTTTATTTCTGGGCTCTCTATTCTGTTCCATTGGTCTATGTGCCTGTTTTTATGCCAGTACCAGGCTGTTTTGATTACAGTGGCCTTGTAATACAGTTTGATATCAGGTATTGTGATCCCTCCTACTTTGTTCTTCTTTCTTAACATTGCAGCTGCTATTCGGGGTCTTTTATGGTTCCATATAAATTTTTGAAGTGTTTGTTCTATGTCTGTGAAATATGCCATTGGTACTTTAATAGGTATTGCATTGAATCTGTAAATTGCTTTGGGTAGTATGGACATTTTGATGATGTTAATTCTTCCAATCCATGAACACGGTATACGTCTCCATTTGTTTGTGTCTTCCTTGATTTCTGTCTTCAGTGTTGTGTAATTTTCTGCATACAGGTCTTTAACCTCCTTGGTTAGATTTATTCCCAGATATTTTATTTTTCTTTTTGCTATATCGAATGGGATTTTTTTCTTGATTTCTGCTTCTGCTGATTCATTGTTAGTATACAGAAATGCCTTTGATTTCTGGATATTGACTTTGTATCCCGCTGTTTTGCCAAATTCATTTATTAGTTCCAGCAGTTTTTTGGTAGAGTCTATAGGATTTTCCATGTACACTATCATGTCATCTGCAAACAGTGACAGTTTTGTTTCCTCCTTTCCGATTTGGATGCCTTTTATTTCCTTTTCTTGTCTGATTGCTGTGGCTAGAACTTCCAATACTATATTAAATAGAAGTGGTGAAAGTGGACAACCTTGTCTTGTTCCTGATCTTAGTGGAAAAGCTTTCAGTTTTTGCCCATTCAGTATGATGTTGGCTGTAGGTCTTTCATATATGGCCTTTATTATATTGAGGAATGCTCCCTCTATTCCCACTTTGCTGAGTACCTTTATCATAAATGGGTGTTGTACCTTATCAAAAGCTTTTTCCGCATCTATTGATATGACCATGTGGTTTTTGTCCTTGCTTTTGTTTATGTGGTGTATTACATTTACTGATTTGCGGATATTGAACCATCCTTGCATCCCTGGGATGAATCCCACTTGGTCATGGTGTATGATCTTTTTGATGTATTGTTGGATGCGATTTGCCAATATTTTGTTGAGGATTTTAGCATCTATGTTCATCAGTGATATTGGCCTGTAATTTTCTTTCTTTGTTGTGTCTCTATCTGGTTTTGGAATTAGGATAATGCTCGCTTCATAAAAAGAGTTTGGGAGTTTCCCATCATTTTGGATTTTTTGGAATAGTCTGTGAAGAATAGGGGTTAGCTCTTCCTTAAACGCTTTGTAGAATTCTCCTGTGAAACCATCTGGTCCGGGGCTTTTGTGTGATGGGAGTTTTTTGATTACTGCTTCAATTTCATTTGCTGTTATTGGTCTGTTCAGGCTTTCTACTTCTTCTTCATTGAGTTTTGGAAGATTATATTTTTCTAGAAATTTGTCCATTTCACCTAGGTTTTCAAATTTCTTGGCATACAGTTCTTCATAGTAATTCCTTACAATCCCTTCTATTTCTGTGGTATCAGTTGTAATCTCTCCTCTTTCATTTCTGATTGTGTTTATTTGTGTCCTCTCTCTTCTTTTCTTAATGAGCCTACTTAAAGGCTTGTCTATTTTGTTTATCTTTTCAAAAAACCAACTCTTGGATTCATTGATCCTTATAATTGTGCTTTTGGTCTCTATGTCATTTAATTCTGCTCTGATCTTGGTTATTTCCTTCCTTGTACTTGCTCTGGGCTGTCTTTGTTGTTGTTCTTCGAGTTCTTGCAGGCGTCGGGTTAGGTTGTTTGTTTGAAATGTTTCTATTTTCTTTAGGTAAGCCTGTATTGCTATGAACTTCCCTCTCAGGACTGCCTTGGCCGTGTCCCATAAGTTTTGGGTTGTTGTGAGTTCATTTTCATTTGTTTCCAGAAACTTTTTGATTTCTTCCCTAATTTCAATCTTGACCCATTCGTTGTTTAATAGCATACCATTCAGTCTCCATGATTTTGGGTGTTTTGGGTTTTTTCCTTTGGGGTTGGTTTCTAATTTCAGTCCCTTGTGGTCAGAGAAAATGCTTGGTATGATTTCAATTTTCTTGAATTTGTTGAGGCTCATTTTGTGTCCTATCATGTGGTCTATCTTTGAAAATGTTCCATGTGCATTTGAAAAGAATGTGTATTTAGCTTCTTTGGGATGAAGCGCTCTATATATATCAGTCAAGTCCATTTCTTCTAGAGTTTCATTTAATGCTGCTATATCTTTGTTGATATTTTGTTTGGAAGATCTGTCCATTTTTGACAGTGGGGTGTTAAAATCCCCTACTATAATTGTGTTGCTGTCAATATCTTTCTTGAAGTCTTCTAGGATTTTTCTTATATATTTGGGTGCTCCTATGTTGGGTGCATATATATTTATGATGTTAATGTCTTCGTGCTGGATTCTTCCCTTGAGTAATATGAAGTGACCTTCTGGGTCGAATTAAAGTAAGTTTGCACTTGGTTATAATGCATGTTCTTTTACACTGTTAATATGTTGAAGATAGAAAAATTCATTGCCATCTTTAAAATTAAAAAAAAACCTCACCTGAGGGTATATTTATTGATATTAGAGAGGGAGGGAGGGGGAGAGAGAGAGAGAGAGAGAGAGAGAGAGAATCATTGATGTGAGAGAGAAATATTGGTTGGTTGCCTCCTGTACATGCCATGACTGGGGAGTGAACTCTCAACTTAGGTATGTGCACTGACTGGGAATTGAACATATGACTATTTGGTATATGGGATGATGCTCCAACCTCTGAACCATACTGGCCAAGGCTTATTATCATCTTAATGACACCAACTTTGTGGTAAATATGTTAGAACAACAGTATAGTGGTATACATTGTTGTTTGTCAAGGAAGATGTTAGAAAAGGGTTTTTACTTAATTTAAATACCCCATATGTACTGTATACTAACTAATAATTTATAAATAATTTGAATACAATAAAACACACACAAATGTATAGATAATTCAATCTTTCAGTGTTCTTATAGGAACATGGGAATAGCATAGAACTGAATATCCCTACGGCCCCTCCTAAAATTCATATAAGGAGAAAGTGACATAAACTAGACTCAAGAAGAAGGGGAAGCTTGGCCTTAGTGATGAGGAATCAACCATTGAGGATTTGTGGGAAGACCATTTCAGACAGAGTCAATGGTTGTTGCAAAGACTCTGGGGTAGAAATGAGACTATACTGAAAGAACAGAAGGAAGACCTGTGGGGCTTGATCAAAGTGAGGAATGGGGAGAGTGATAGGAAATGAGGATGGAAAAGTAGGCAGGAACCTTAATACACAAGGCCTTGTAGGCCAATGTAATGAATTTGGATATTATTACGATATAACAGATAGCCATTGGAACATTTTAGGTAGAAAAGTGACTGAGTTTGATTTACTGTTTAAAAGTTGTTACTGGGACAGTTGGTGAAATTTGAATAAGGTATGTAAATTAGATAATGAAATTATATCGGTGTTAATTTCCTGATTTTTGTAATTGTGCACTGTTTATGTAAGAGAATGTTCTTGTTTTTAGGAAATACATCTAGAATTATTTAGTGGTAAAAGGGTGATATGCCTCAAATGCTACAGGAAAAAATATGCAGAGAGAGAGGAAGAGAATGATAAGCAAATGTGGTAAATGTTACTTCTTCTTGGGAATTTGGGGGGAAGCTATTCAGAGATTATTTGTTCTATTCTTAGAACTTTTCTGTAAGTCTGAAATGATTTCAAAATAAAAAGTAAAAAGTAAAAAAATTACACTAGCCTGTGTGAGGAATGATTTATAGGTGAGCAAATGTTGGAGCAGGGAGATCAGTAAAGGAATGATTGCAGTGGTCTAGGTGAGCAATGACAGTGGCTTAGATTGAGGTAGTGGCAATACAAGTAAGGAAAAATGGCCAGGTTCAAGATATATACTGTTGATTGGACTTGCTCATGAGTATATGTGGTTTGTGAAGGAAAGAAAGGAATGATACATGACTTAGGGTTTCTTGCTTATGGTGATGCCATTTTCTGAGATGGGAAGACTGAAATTATTCAGAATATAGAAAAAATCATCCTGATTATTTAAGGTTTTGGGTGACTTGAGTTGATGGTAATGGACCTTACAACCTGCTTCTTACAAAAGTTTATTCCTTAATCTGACAAAACCTGAGGTTAAATTCCTATAAAGATTGATTATTTTTGCTCTATTTCTCCAGTGTGTTCTCTGTCTTTGAAATAATGTAATATTTGTTGCAAGAAAATAAACATGTGAGTGGATTGAAGAAAATCCATTGCCACATTTAGCTAAATAACTCATATCAGTACCTCACTATTTTACTGACCAGTCAAGAAGATGATACAAGAGCAATTACAGAGAAAATCTTCAAGAAAATACATATTTGGACTAAGAAAGTAATAAGGACTTGTAGTAAATTCAAACAGTATGGAAGTAAAAAGTATACTTTTTCCTCTCTCCTAATTTCATACTTCAGGATAAAAGCCTCCATTAGCAGTTGGATGTTCTCCTTCTGCACACCTATCGCTATAACCCAGTTCCCAACCCTTTTTACACATGTTCATAAATAACATAGTTTAACTCTTTTTTTTGGATAAAAATTGGAGCATATTAGTTATCTATTGCTGTGGAGCAAATTCCTCCCATATGTAGCAGCTTAAGTAGCAAGTATTTATTATTTCATTGTTTCTGTGAGTCTGAAATCTGGATATGGCTTATCAGCAGTTTCCTCTGCTTTCAGGTTTCTCATGAGGCTACACTGAAAGTATTGGCCAGGGCATGGTCTTATCTGAAAGCTCAATTAGGGATATGTTTCTAAATTCACTCAATTGGTGGTTGACAGGATTTAGGGATTTGTGAGACTGTTGGACCTTCCTCAATTCTTTGCCACATGGGACTTTTCTTAGGGCAGCTCCCAACATGGCAGCTGGCTTCCATTACAGTCAGCAGTAGGAAGCCACTGTATCTTCGTAATCTAATCAGAAGTGATATCCTACAACTTTCACCATATTCTATAAATTAGATGTACATCATTATAAAAATCTCAAATAAACAATCTTACTACACTTGAAGAAACTTGGAAAAGAACAACAAACAAGGGCCAAAGTGAGTGGAAGGACAGAAATTATAAAGATCAGAGCAGAAGTAAGTAAAATAGAGTCTAAAAAAAGAACAGTATAAAAGATCAATGAACCCAAGAGCTTGTTTTTTGAAAAGATAAACAAGATGGACAAACATTTAACAGATTCATGAAGAAAAAAGAGAAAGGGGACCCAAATAAGTAAGATTAGAAATGAAAGAGAAGAAACAACTGACACCAAAGCAATACAAAAGATTGTAAGAAAATATTACGAATTGGACAATATGTGTGAAATGGATAAACTTCTAGAAACATATAATCTTCCAAAATTGAATCAGGAAAAATCAAAGAATACTCACAGCAAACAAAAGTCTTACATTGGGTGGCTTTACAGGTGAATTTTACCAAATTTTCTAAGAACTAATACCTATCCTTCTCAAACTGTTTTTAAAAATTCAAGAGGAGAAAGACTCCCAAGCTTGTTTTATGAGGCCAGCATTATCCTAATCCCAAAGCTGATAAAGACATTACAAAGAAGGAAAATTGTAGGCAAATATCACTGATAAACATAAATGCTAGCTGGATTCAGCAATGTATTAAAAAGATCCTACATCATGATTAAGTGGGATTTGTTCTGCAGATGCAAGGTTGGTTCAATATCCTCAAATAAATAAACATCGTGTATCATGCAAACAAAATGAAGGATAAACACCACATGATTATATCAGTAGAAGCCAAAAAAGCATTTGATAACATTAAGTACCCATTTATGATAAAAACTCAGAAAAGTTGATCATACATCAACATAATAAAGGCCATATATGACAAATCCACAGTCAACATCATATTCAATGAGCAAAACCTGCATATTTTTTGTAGCAGTATTTTTTTCTTGTTCCCTTAAGATTGGGAACAAGACAGGAATATCCACTTTCACCACTTTTATTTGTCATAGTACCAGATGTCCTGGCCACAGCAACCAGACAACAAGAGGAAATAAAAGGCATCTAAATTGGAAAGAAAAAAGTAAAACTGTCATTATTTGCAGATGACATGATACTGTATGTAGAACCCTAAAGATTCCACACACACACACACACAAAAACCTACTAGAACTGATAAATGAATTCAGTAAAGTGTCAGGATACAAAATAAATAACCAGAAATCAGTTGCATTTTTATACACTGATAATGAACTATCAGAAAGGGAAACTAAGGTAACCCCATTCACAATTGCTTAAAAAATACCTAGGAATAGGCCCTGGCTGGTGTAGCTCAGTGGATTGAGCATGGGCCTGCGAACCAGAGGATCGCGGTTCGATTCCCAGTCAGGGCACATGCCTGGGTTGCAGGTCGGTTCCCTGCAGGCCAACTCCCAGCAGAGGACGCACGAAAGGCAACCGTACATTGATGTTTCTCTCCCTTTCTCCTTCCCCTCTAAAGATAAATAAATAAATAAAATCTTTAAAAAATACCTAGGAATAAATTTAACCAAAGATGTAAATGATTTGTACTCAGAAAATTGTAAGACACTGAAGAAAGAAATGGTGAACACCTAGGGCTCCGCTCCTCATGCATAACAGGCACAAACAGTTCAAAATATGGCTCAAGAAGAACTCAAAGACCCAGAGCCTATAATTCTAAGTGACCAAGAAATAGCGAACTTCTCAGATCCACAGTTCAAAATACTGGTGATCAGGATGCTCACAGAACTGGTTGATTATAGTCACAAATTAGAGGAATATATGAAGGCTAAACTAATTGAAATGAAGGGAAATGCACAGGAAACCAACAGTGATGGAAAGGAAATTGGGACTCAGATCAACGGAGTGGACCAGAAGGAATGAAGAAATGACCAAACAGAAAAAAGTGAAGTAACAAGAATTCAAAAAAGTGAGGAGAGGCTTAGGAACCTCCAGGACATCTTTAAACATTCCAACACCCGAATTATAGGGGTACCAGAAGGGGAAAAGAAACCACTATGAGTGGAAAACTTATTTGAACAAATAATAAAGGAGAACTTCCCCAATCTGGCAAAGGAAATAGACTTCCAGGAAATCCAGGAAGCTCAGAGAGTGCCAAAGAAGTTGGACCCAAGAAGGAACACACCAAGGCACATCATAATTACATTAGCCAAGACTAAAATGAAGGAGAGAATCCTAGAAGCAGCAAGGGATAAGGGGACAGTCACCTACAAAGGAGTACCCATCAGACTGTCAGNGGAGGGCGAGAATAGTGGGGGAAATATAGAATCTAAAGAAGTTGAGACACGTGGTTATAAACTAAGTGGGGGAGAATGGTGGGGGAGGGAGTGTGCGGGTGGAGGGGAATGAAGGGGGGAATAGAACAACTGTAATGGTATAATCAATAAACTATATTTTAAAAAAAAGGAGTTGGACCCAAGAAGAAACACACTAAGGCACATCATAATTAATTAGCCAAGATTAAAATGAAGGAGAGAATTCTAGAAGCAGCAAGAGATAAGGTGACAGTCACCCACAAAGGAGTTCCCATCAGACTGTCAGCTGATTTCTCAAAAGAGATCTTGAAGGCAAGAAGGGGCTGGAAAGGAGTATTCCAAATCATGAAATCCAAAGACCTACATCCAAGATTGCTCTATCTAGCAAAGCTTTCATTTAGAATGGAAGGACAGATAAAGTGCTTTTCAGATAAGATCAAATTCAAGGAGTTCATCATCACCAAGCCCTTATTATATGAAATGTTAAAGGGACTTATCTAAGAAAAAGAAGATAAAAAATGTGAACAGTGAAAGGACAGGAAACTCACAGTTATTAACAACCACACCTAAAACAAAAGCAAACCAAGAGGACAGCTAGATCAGGAGCAGAACCATAGAAATGGAGATCACATGGAGGGTTAGCAACAGGGGAGTGGGAGGAGGATAATGGGGAGAAGGTATAGAAAATAAGTAGCATAGACGGTATGTAGAAAATAGACAGGGGGAGGGCAAGAATAGTAAGGGAAATATAGAATCTAAAGAACTTGAGACACGTGGTCATAAACTAAAGGGGGGGAATGATGGAGGAGTGGGTGTGCAGGGTGGAGGGGAATGAAGAGGGGGGAATAGAACAACTATAATGGTATAATCAATAAAATATATTTAAAAAAATTTTAAAAATATACAAATAAGTAGAAGCATATACTGTGTTCATGGATAGGAAGAATTCACATAAAAAAATCCATACTACCAAAAGCAATCAATGTAATTCCTAGCAAGTTACCAGTAGTGTATCTCACAGAACTAGAACAAATATTCCAAAAATGTATCTGAAATGAAAAAAAGAACCCAAATAGCCACAGTAGTCTTGAGAAAGAAGAACAAAGAGGAGTCACACTACTCGATATCAAATTATACTTGAGGACCATAGTAATTAAAACAGCATGGTACTGGCATAAAAACAGACATATAGGTCAAGGGAACAGAATAGAAAGCCCAGAAAACCAACTCACACCTTTACAGTCAATTAATATTTGACAAAGGAGGCAAAAACATGTCATGGAGTAAATATAGTCTGTTATAAGTGATGTTGGGAACTGTACAGATACATGCAAAAAAAAAAAAAAAAGAAAGTAGACCACCTTCTTACACCCTTCAGAGGAATAAACTCAAAATGGATTAAAGACTTAAATGTTATACTTGAAATCATAAAAAAATTTCAAAGAAAAGGTTAGAAAGAAAAATCTCAGATATATTTTGTAGCAGTATTTTTTTCTGATCTATCTCCTTGGGCAATGGAAACAGTAGAAAAAAATAAACTAAAAACTTTTTGCACAGCAAAGGAAACCATTGACAAAATGAAAAGACAACCCACTGAATGGGAAGAAAAATTTTCCAGTGATACATTTGAATTTATGAAGAATTCATACAACTCAACACCAAAAAATAATCCAACAACAAACAATCCAATTAAAAAATGGACAAAAGACCAAAGAGATACGTCTCCAAAGAGGACATACAGATGTCTAACAGACATGTAAAAAGAAGTTCAAAGTCACTGATCATCAGAGAAATGCAAATGAAAACCCTAATGAGATATAACCTCACACTTGTCAGAAGGGCTAACATCAATTAATCAACAAAAGTTGTGTTGTAGAGAAAAGGGAACCCTTGTACCCTATTGGTGGGAGTGCAGATTGGTGCAGCAACTGTGAAAAACAGTATGGGGTTTCCTCAAAAAATTAAAAATAGAACTGCATTATCACCCAGCAGTTCCACTTCTGGGAATATATTTGAAGAAACCCAAAGCACTAATAGGAAAGAATATATGCACTCCTGTGTTCATTTCAGTATTATTTACAATAGCCAAGATTTGGAAGCAGCCCAAGTATCCAAGATGAGGGGATAAAAAAGCTGTGATACATTGTAGTATGTGTAGTATGACTCAGCCATGTAGTATGGCCACAATGTAGTATGACTTGGCTATAAGAAAAGGAAATCTTACCCTTTGTGACAGCATGGATGGATCTGAAGAGTATTTACTACGTAAAATAAGCCAGTCAGAGAAAGATAAGTACTATATAGTTTCACTCATCTGTGGAATCTAATAAACAAAATAATCTAACAAACAAAATAGAAACAGACTCACAGATGCAGATAATAGATTGACAGCTGTCAGATGGGAGGGGAATGTGGGGCTGGGCAAAAAAGGAGAAGGGCTTAAGCAACCCCCCCCCCACCAAGAATATACAGATGTTATATTATGGAATTGTACACCTGAAATCTATGTAATTTTATTAACCAATGTCAACCCAATAAATTCAATGAAAAAAAGTGAATCACTAGGTTCAGCTCACACTCAAAAGGAGGGTATGACACAAAGGTGTGAATATGGTGAGTACTGGGGACCATCTGAGAGATTGGCTACTATAGTGTATATACAGTTATGCAACTTAAGTTTTTCACTTAATAATGCACAGCAAATATTGTCCCATGTTGATATAAATATATATGCCTTAAGTTCTTAATTGTTGGTTTGTATTTCTTTGTATGGATATGTCACAATTTAATAATTTGCTATTGGTTAAAATTATTTTTATTATTTTCGTAGTGAGCAACATATGTATTTCTTTGACATTAGTGTAAAATTGTTCTGAAGACTCTTTTTTTAGTTTTATGTTTGTAACAAAATTGAAAAGGTGCAGAGATTTCCCATGTATCTTCCATCCCCACACATGCATAGCCTCCTCAATTATCAACATACCTCACCAGAATGATACTTTTACCTTAGTTTACTTTGACGGACATTCTATGGGTTTGGACAAAAGTACAATAACATATATCTATCCTTATAATGTTATACAAAGTATTTTCACTCCCTTAAAAATTAGTACTTTTTTCTTCCTTATGGTCCAAATCATTGATGTGATTCTCAGCTTCATCCCCTCCATTGTTGGTTCTCTGTAGATATTTCTTTATTTCACTTAATGCAACCTTCGTTGCTGCCTGGGTCTTTTTTATGCTGTTGAAGTACCCAGTGAGTTCTTTAAGCATCCTAATAACCAGTATTTTGAACTTTGCCTCTAATAGGTTGCTTGTCTCCACTTCATTTATTTCTTTTTGGAGTTTTGTTCTTTTCTTGCATTTGGGCCATGTTTATTTGTCTTATCAATTTGGCAGCCTCTCTGTGTTTGTTTTTGTCTATTAGATGGAGCTTTTTTGACTCCCTGTCTTAGTAGCATGGTCTGTTGTAGAAAAGGTACCTGTAAATTGTGTGGGGTGGAACCTTAGGTAATTGCGAGGGTGGATCAACCCACTTCACCACTTTGTGGCTCTGTATGGGGGTAGGGCTCAGAGAGGGGACCATGCTGCTGCCTGGCTTCTGGAGGTTTGCCCAACTCACCCTATTTCCAGTCACTTCACTGTTGCTACTGGTGCCTTTCCAGCTGTTGCCCTGGTGTTGAATCCCAGAGTGGGTGGGTTTGCCTATGTTTTAAGACCATGTGGGCCCTTTAAACAGAGTTTCCTGAAAATCCAGCAGTTTCTTCTGTCACCCCAGCTTCCACTGGTTTTTACACCTAGAGGTTATAGGGATTTATCTTCCTAGCACCAGAACCCTGGGTTGTGTGATCTGGCCTGGGGCTTGGCTTGCTCACTACCAAGGTATCCCTTGCTCCCAAGGTATCCCTCCCTATTTTTATTCACCACATGTGAATGTGGGACTGCCCATGCCTGTTCTGCTGCCACCTCTCCATGCCACACCATGCCTCTCCACCCATCTCCACATCTCTGCCCCTCCTACCCATCTGGATGAATGTGGCTTCTTTAAATCCTTGGTTGTTGGACTTCCATACAGATCAATTTTTGGACACCTCTGGGTGTTATTTGTTTGGAGATCTAGTTGTAGTTCTTTTTGTGGTTGTGTGACGAGGTAAAGCGTGTCTACCTATGCCTCCATCTTGACTAGAAGTCTGGTTCATTTATTTTTATTTTTTCCACATTTTTTATTGTTGTTCAAGAACAGTTGTTTCCATTTTCTCTCCACCACTCCCCTCAACTATAGCCATCCCCACTTCCCACCCTTGATCCTACCACACTTTGGTTTCATCCATGTGTCCTTAATACGTATTCCTGAAAACCCTTCTCCTTTTCCCCCATTATACCCTCCTGCCTCCCCTCTGGTTACTGTCAGTTTATTCTCAGTCATTATTATTTTTTTAACTTTGAACCTGCTTATCCCTCTCTGCTCCTACTCAAGCTCCAATAATTTTGACACTGATTGTTTACATGGTATCCCATAGATCATGTAGGCTTTCTTCATTCTTTTTATTCTTTTGGGGCTGTGCATAGGGACTGAAACCACATTTGGGACTGTGCATAGGGAGCTGACCACAGAGTTGGACTGCATGTTGTGAGGGGTGTTGAGCACTGGCAGTGTCAGTAGGTCAGCTGGGGTGGGGATCTATGGGTGAAGTAATTCCAGTGGACCATGGGTGGACTTCTTGATGGAATCTACAATGAAGTTGATAGGATCAATATCTCTTTAATGCCCTCTGAGGATCTTATCTGTTGCATATTTGCAGCCTCTTCCTGCCCCCTAGTTATGCAGCTCATGATTTAGTACTCTGGATGGGGCAGGAGAGAAATGAACCTCTTTGGTAGTGTCCCGCACGACTGCGGAGGCTGTATACTAACTTTACATGCTTTCATATTTCCCAGTGAGAGAAATCGCAGATTGAAAAGGTCTCTCTTGGCCCTAAACTGTGCTGCCTTGGGGGAAAGGTGATATAGGTAAAGTTAAGCTGTTTTTCTTACCCTCTCCAGTGCATCAAAACTCATATATCTTTTTCCTTCATTTGTGTACTAGAAATTCTCCTTTGGAAACCTGGACTTCTACAAAGGCTCTCTTGTCAATGGGTGTTAGTCAGAAATAGTGTTTTCCAGGGACTCCCAATCATGGTCAAGAGGAGCTGGAGCCAGTTCATGGGTCATTGCAAGGTCCACATCTCGGACTGAGATCTGGACTGTATGCCTATTACCTGATGCATGGGTAGGTGAGACTCTTCCTTGATCCATTGACTATGGTGCTGGATCCTATATCTCCTACAAGGCACTTCTGCCTGTGGAATGATGCTGAATTATTATTGTGGGGATGGTGGGGGACAAAATAAGGGATGTCCTATTTTGTCATGATGCTGACCTAATTCCTCATCTCGTATATTTTGATATGTGATATTGTCATTAATTTCTTTTTAAAAAAGTTTTTATTATAAAAGTTTGTAGTCATTACAAAAGTAGAGACTAGAATATTGAAGCTGTAGTTTTATACCACCATTTTTCATAAACATGGCCAATGTTGTTTATCCAAAACATATTCCATCAACCATTTGGATTATTTCAAGGTAAAGTTAGACATATTATTTTATCTATAAGTATTTTTATTTTCATCTCTAACAGATTTGAATTATTAAATAAAAATAATTATTACAAACAAAAGAGTAACATTCTTTACATCATTTAATTGCTAGTGTCATTAAATTTTCCCCACTTATGAAATTTAAATATCATTAAATTTCCCTCTCTTATCTCATGAACATCTTTTTATGCTTGGTTTGTTTGAATCAGCAATCAAATAAGGCCCATGTATGGAATTTGATTGGTATGTCTCTCGTAGTTTATATAAGACCTTCATTCTTGTTTTTGTTTTTGTTTTTGTTTTTGTTTTGCAGTGAAATGGGCATTTGTTTTGTGAAATTTGGCTGAGTGTATCCCCATGCTGGTGTTTAAAATGTTCACTTGTGCCTGTATTCCCTGAGAATTGTTGGTTACAACTAAAGGCTTGTTCCGATTCAGGTTTGAGTTTAATACCATTGGCAAGTATCTTTCATAGGTGGTGTTGTGCACTTCCTATTACATCATATCAGGAGACCTGATTCTTTCTCCTTATGATATTAAGATAGATTAGTAGCTCAAGTACTTCCAGCTTGATCCATCCATTATAAGGTTCCTCATCAGTCTTATCTAATGGTTTTAGCAGCCATCCATGATCCTTGCCCAGATACATTATTTCATTAGGTGTCGCAAAATGGTGAGTTTCAATTCTATTATTTCTTTATATTAACTAAATGATTACTCTGAAATAGATTTCACACAGAACAGGATCAATTCTTGAATCTTTTATTTACCATTTTTTAGAATGAGTTGATGCTCTAAAAACCTCCAGAGATGACCACTTTTAAAGTATTAGGCCCTGGCTGGTGTAGCTCAGTGGATTGAGCGCGGGCCTGCGAACCAAAAAGATTGCGGTTTGATTCCCAGTCAGGGCACATGTCTGGGTTGCAGGCCAGTTCCTAGCAGGTGCTAGTTCCCAGCAGGGGACACATGCCACGAGAAGCAACCATACATTGATATTTCTCTCCCTCTCTCCTTCCCTGTCCTTCTAAAGATAAATAAATAAAGTTTAAAAATATTTTTAAAAAAAGTATTAGAATTGAGGGGTAGGATGGGATGGGAGTAATAGAAAACTGTACTTGAAAAATAATTAAATAAAAAAATTGGAAAAAAATAAAGTATTACAATTGCATAGATTTTAATGTTTGATGTGTTTTAATACATTGTAGCCATTATTTTTTTCAGTGTTCATATTGTCCCATCTTTAGGAGTTGGAGGGCATTCACATTGATTTGTAGTTCTGTTTCACGTGACCCTTGAACTCTTTCATAGTTTTCTTGTTTTCTGGCACGAGATGTCCTAGGCTTATTTGTACAACACTGCCCCAGATCTGTCATGTCCCCAAGAAGTTGTCGTTCTGACCAGTGGGAATCATTATTAATTTCTGCATGGTCTATACTTTCCCTCTTAGATGTTGAGTTATTCAGAGCACTGTTTTAAAATTTCTGAGTAGTTAGTTTTTGGCTTTGCTTTTGTTATTAATTTCTTTATTTTCCCTATAGTCAAAAAATGTAGTTGTGTTATTTTCCTTATGGCTTACCATTGCCATTACCAGTTAAAAATGTACTATGAGCATTTGAAAAGAATTCTATGCAGTTATTAAATCAATTCTTAAATTGTTATTCATAAACATTACTTATTTTTGTTTACTTACCTGTAGATTTTTAAGAGAGCTGTGTTAAAAACAAATGCTACTATAGTGGTTTGTCACTTCTTTCATTTCTTTTATTTATTTACTTATTTACATTATTTATTTATTTATATTTATTTTTTATTTATTTTTTTTATCAATGTATGGTTGCCTTTTGTGCATCCCCTGCTGGGAGTTGGCCTGCAGGGAACTGGCCCGCAACCCAAGCATGTGCCCTGACTGGGAATCGAACCGCGATCGTGTGGTTTGCAGGCCCGCACTCAATCCACTAAGCTACACCAGCCAGGGCTTCATTTCTAAAAATGTATTTTAGTTTACTTATTTTGAAGGGTTATGATTTAGTGTATATAACATTGGGATCTAGAGAGAAAATCGAATTATTCTCATCTGTATGGTGGATAATTTAAAATAATAGAAGACTAAATTTTCTTCTCTTTACTAAGGGTTTGACCCTCACAGAGTACAAACATAAATGTTTGCTGTTGGAAAAAAGTACTTAGATTTTGTTGGTAGCTTCAAAAGGAGTAAAACATGTCATGTTTTGGGAGTTGTAGTGCTAGTTAGTATATGCAGTAATTTAATACTTCAGTGACATGCAAATATGAGTGAATAAATACATGAGAAATTATTGGACAGTTATCAATATAATTATTATTAGTTACACTTTTTCTTTAATACTGCTTCTTAGTAATGTGGTAATCTCAAGAAAACAAAGACATTTGCAAAATGTGAGTGCAATAACCATTACTTCTCAGTTATGCCTTTTCCTTCCATGGAATGCTCTGAAATTAAAAGAGTGCATTAAGAAGGCCCAGTGTATTACCTGAACACCCCATGGTAAGGCCAGACTCACTAATGCTAAGATAGGATGTGTGACAGACAGTGTTCACATGACATTTCAACATACTAGGTTCTGGCTGAGTCAAGACAGCCTGCCACCTACGAGTCTCTTTTCATTTCAGCTGTTTAAAAATACAATTTCACACATTCTTTCATTTTATTAAAGAAATGCTATGCTTCCAACTAAGGGGCCTGCCTGCCAGGTGGAATTATAATTATGCCTGGGCAGTTTGCAGCTGTGCTTAGTTATAAAGCTTTAACTAAAGAAAATAGAATTTGAGTGCTTTTATGCATCTCATAGTATTTCCTCAAATCAGTATATTTATATGACAGTTAAATAATTTTTAAGGAGCTTACTGATATTTCAACTTTTTTTATCAGGACATCAAAAACTTAATACTAAAAATGACCTTTTTTTCTTTGGTTATCTTTCAGCACAACTAATCATAAATGCTTATTTTCTTTGGTTGTTTTTTTTTTTTTGGCAACACTGTAATCCATCTCTTTCTTTGCTTTTTCCCACTCACTACCCCCAATCTATTTGTAAATCTACTGGCTCTGGTTTGAAATAGATCCGGGATGCAGCTTCTTCTCACCCTCCCTGACTATTACAACCTGAGTTGAAGCTGCCTCATCTCTTGCCAGGACTGCTGCAAAACACTTTCTATTTAGGCTCCTGCTTCCCTTCCACAATGTATTCTACACTCAGGAAGAATGATCTATCAAAAAGGTAGATCAGGTTATGTTTCTCCTCTATTCTAAACCTCTTGGTGTCTCTTCTCACTTGGAATAAATCTAGGGTTGTTGCCATGCTCCACCAGACCTTACTTGATCTGGACTTCTCCTGGCACTCTGCCCTCATTTCCTACCACTCTTCTCCTTGCTGCTTCTATCTCAGTTGCACTTCCCTCCTGCTGGTTGTGGACACAGTGAGCACTATACCAACCCAAGGATTTTTCACTGGCTGTTCCCGCCACCTGGAATATCCTTCTATACATATGTGCATGATTTGTTCCATTACTTCATCCAAATAAATTCCTCTTTATCAGAGAGGACTTCTTAAAACTGTCCCTTTGCCTTCTGGTTACTGTCTGTCTCCTTACTTAGGTTGACTTTATTTTTCTTAGCACTTAATAGCACAACGATGTATCTATCTTTAGTCATGTATATGAAAGTTCCAAGAGAGTCTAGATTTTGTTTTGTGCATGCTCCATTCCTGTGCCTAGAACAGTGCCAGCTATATCATTAATGTCCAGTCAATATCTGTTGAGTCAATAAACGAAGGCCAGTACCAGCTGTGTTTCCCATACTTGAACTTGGCGCCCTAGTTCTGAGAAAGTCATAACCCAAATTTATGCTTCCAGAAGGCTGAATACAGCAACCCAGAGCCAATTCTGTGGGATTACAATCTTACAATGTACTGAATAGCCTGTTGAATAGTAATTTCTCACTTTTTTTTGCATAATGCCATATCATTGACATGCCGTTTCCTACATATTATCTTATGGAATTTTCACAATTTTTTTTATTTCTTCCGTGAAAAAATAGACTAAAAATTGTGGCATAATTGAGATTCAAACCTAGGTTTTTTAAGCCCAGAGGATTTTTCCCACCCAACCAAATAAAAAAATGTTTAGGCCCTTTTTATTTGAATAGTCTTTTTAGAATTTTAAGGAAGTTGGCATACTTTTTATTTTAGAAAAATTACTTTAGGCATTAAAGCTTATTACTGTTGGGATTTGAAGTGTCCCTAGTTATTTAAAACCATCTCTAGCAATAAATAAGGTGGGAAGAGCGTATTCCCAGGATGGGTTGAACACTTCCACTTGCTCACAGCATGATAGCTGATTTCATATGAGGCATTTTGGAGGTCAGACAAGAGCTGTAAATCTCTTAAAACCTAGCTTATGATGTACAATGTCACTTTCACCATATCTGGATTGGTTCTGGGATCAAAGTAGGTCACAGGACCAGTCCAGATTACAGAAAAGTGGAATAAACTCTACTTTTTTTGATAGGGAAGTGGTGTCTCATTGCAAAAGGTGTGTTATGGTGGTCTTTGGAAACATAACCTACCCCAAAAGTCATCATGAAAAACTGTCATCATTTTACCACCAGTAGAAAATGAAGAGCTTAAAACAATGATGCTAGTCACTGTTTTTGAAAAATTGTTGGTTTTCTTTGGTGTACTAGGTGTTGAAGAAAAACTTCACCTCTGAATAATACCCTCCTCACTGGGTATGCCATTAGATCTAAGATTTATTGTCCCTCTTAACTTATTGTCCCCCAGCATTGATATAACACTTTCAAAAGAAAAATAGCTATATTATGGAATTGTGCTGAGTTCTTCATTTTTCATACATGTAGCTGGCAATGTACTTTGCAACAGGATTTAATGAAACTGATTTTATGCTATGTGTCACAAGGAAGCATGGACAAGTAAATGTAGACCATCATCACCATTCACTTTGAGTAGTAGAATATAATTCAAGGTAATATTGTAATTTGTGCTACTAATACATGATCTTACCATGTTCTATAAATCTATAGAAATGGAGAGCTGACCATCTATTACAGAAGAGTAGTCTTTCAAATTAAAAACCAGCAGCCATATACAGGTGTTTTTAAATCCATTATTTTTCATTAACATTTATTTAGATATACTTCTAGCACACTACTAGGCACATGGTAAGGCAGTGCATAAATATTTGCAAATTTTGGATAATATAATATCTACAAAATTATTTCAATTTATCTTAGAAATTTCTTTGTATGGGTAAGAAATGAAATACTGTGATTAACTCTAATTGTAGAGTCTTACTAGGCACTACCATTTTTACAGACATATGCAAACTATATGCATTTAGTGTATCTAGTCATTGTTTTAACTTTCACTTTAGCACTATTGTTTTTAATTTGTGATGTCCTGGTCTCATGTATTAATTTCTTACCCTATTCTATCTCCCCCAGTTTACTCTCCATTCCTTGGCAGGACATTCTGTCTGGAATTGCTGAGTTAACAACTTCCTCTGGTGTGATCATGTAATTCTAATCTTTACCCTCACGAGAGAACTTTTTGTGAATTCTAAGCCCATATGCAGCATATTCCATTTTGCCTCTGAAGTTAGTTCCAGACACGTGACAAATGTGGCCAAACTATTTACAACAAATGTCCACAGGAGGAGCATTCATACTAAGTGACTGGGAAACTGGGGTTGATTCAGAGAAAAGTTTCTGTTTAACTTGACTGTCATAAACAATGAGATCACAAAAGTAAATACTCCACATCTGGCTGTCTGGATCCTTACTTGCATGAATATTTCTGGAAAGAAAGAAAGGAGCCATGTGGATCAGTCAACATCATATTGTCCACATAATTACAATATTTGCCAAGAAGTATAAAAAAATTCTTGGTTGATTCTTTAGATAAGTTTCACTCCCATGATAAGTAAGAAATTGCTGTATTTTGATCTGCATTATGTAGGCAAATTAAAGTGTTTTAATATTTCAGTGTGACATGGGAGCACCTGTGGTAGAAGTAATTATTAGATTTACAGGTTACAGTCTTGGCTCACTACAAAAAAACCTCCAGTTGCTTAGCTGCCTCATAATGTATAGTAGCTATCTTGGTTTTTCTCTTTATGCTGGATATTTTCTTAAGACAGCCTTTAATTAAAAGAGAGAGGAGTTTGTCCATATTCAGAAATATTCCTCAATATTTAATTTCATAATAAATTAGGTATAATGCCAAATGGATTATGTCCTTATGCATTAACCATTCAAGTAGTTAAAACTTAACTGGTAACCATTAAGTCATGGAAATTTAATTTAGTTAAAGGTAAAAGGAAATGAGAATTCTCCTAATAATGGGTCTGAATATGTGTTAATATATATATTTTTTCTTTAAATATGTTTGCATTAGGAATAAACTGTATTTGTTGATCCTTTAGCATATTATTTGAGCTTCAAATACTTCTCTCCTTATAATGCATAGTAATAAAAAGTAATGTTATGTTTGGAAGTATGTTGGCAAGGGAAGCTGGTAGACTTAATCCAATAACTTGGAGTGCCTTGGAGAAAAGGTGCTATAGAAACACAAGGAATTATTATCACTATTATTATTGTGTTCTGCTGGAAAACCCACTTGCCCTTTGTGAAAGCTGGCTGTTTGAGAAGGAATGCAGAATTGCCATAGCAGGAGTTGAAAGCATTTCATGTTTTGAAAAATTTACCCAGCTAAGTAGTAGGAAAAAAAATTTAAAAAGAAATGGCTTACTCAGATTTCTTGTAATTGTTCTTCATTTTTGAAGATGGTGTTATCAATTATTTTCCAAGTATGACATGTAAGTGATAATTCCAATTCTTGGCAGTATTAGAGGTCAAACTGGAAATATGATTTTCTAAAATAGAAGTTGACCTTGAAATTTATGTGCAACAGTCTCCAGGATGCACAGAAGGATATACAGTATTACATTAATATCAAAACATTTGTGCATGGGGACCATATACTTCTGTCCCTTGGTTTAGGATGTATCAATATTAGAAAGGAATTAAGTGTTGTGGGTAAGAGGATCATATCTACAGTTAGCTTGGTCTCCATTCAAGTCATGGCTACTAGCTCTGTGAACTTAAAAAAAAATCGTTAAACTCTCCAAGCCTCTGTTTCTTCATTTATATATTGAGGATAATAAAATCACACCAAGACCAGTGCCTTGCAGGTAGATAAGTTGTCAGAAGTGGAGGCTGTCATATCAACTAAATGTTACCATCATCCTAATTCAATTATAGCTCTTAACTGAATTATTACCAATATAATTTCTGTATCATTAAGATCTTAAACTTTACTTTCTGTTGTTCCTCACTTCAGAGATTGAGAGTAAAGAAAGGTCATAGAAATTCTTCTATTCTGATAGCTATTAATTATTACTTTTGAAGGTGAGAGGGAAGTTATTAATAAAATAAACATGTTGGTTTTATGTAAGTTTTTACTACATCAATATAATTTAAGGGGATCAGATGTATAAGTTAAATGCATGTTGATTCATTAACCAGAAATATGTATCTTTTAGATTTTATCATTATCAATGCTATAGTTACATTTCCTTGGATATTGTGTTGTTAAGTGACCTGCTTAGGGCTATATTTTCAAAATTGCTTTAGCAATAATTCAGCTTATTTATCAGGTATATCTGCTTATTCCAGTCATTTTAGTTATCCTACAATTGACAAACAGAAGGAAACATGCTTCAACTTTTTTTGTAGATATCTTAAAAGAGGGTATTTTGATGTTCTTAGTATCCTGTGCCTGAAAATATTTATGAATGCAAACATTTTGCATGTCCAAGTATGACAAACATATTTAGGGTATTAGACCAATTATTTAAAACTATGTTGGCTCAGCTACATATCTGACTACAGCTTTAATAAAAATACTGGACTAATATTGGAAGCAGCTAATTTTATTGTTATGGACTGCTCATTAGACATGTCCTTATTCAGATGAGAGAAATTATGAACCAAGTTTTTATTTCAAGATAGCATTTAAATTGTATCCAAATAAAAACCTTAAGATGGCTACATTTCACTGAAGACCACCTACCTACTTTTTTAAAGTAATATTTGTTGATTCATCTTCCTATACAATTTTACTCACGTCCTCTTGTTATATATACATGCACACCCACATATACTCATTTTCTTTGTTCTTGCCATTCTATTTTGTTTAAATTATTTATTTATTCAGTCAACCTTAATTTTTCTCTTGTCTTCTCCCTGCTGGTGTCAAATGAATTCTTTTTTTTCTGCAGAAGCTCAGCAGGAAATGGATTAATACAGCTGTAATGTCACTAGTGTAGTGTCAGGATGCTGGGGTAACCTCCATATTTGAAAAGTAAAAGAATTGAAAAGTATCCAGCAGCTAAAAGTCAGGAGGAAAACATCTTATGCATCCACCAAAGATGTGTTTGCACCATCTCTAAGGTATCCTGTAAGGGAATCATCATCATCATCATCATCATGTTAAATGATGATGAAACAGGCATAAATTATGAATCTGGGGATATGTCTTAATACATTTCAAGTTAGCAGTTCACATGGGACATGGAATATTTGAGGTGCATGATTGATATGAACAAAAATGTGACATTATCCCTATCCCATTCACTTAAATTATATTGTTTCCAGCAGTGAGAACCACCTCAAAAATTCATCTTCCAGTGATAAAAAGAGTTCATGTTTCTAGCCATCTTTCATCAATGTCAGGCTGTGATAGTTGGCCATTGCATGGGTATCCTTGCTGTTGAGGCCAAAAGCAACTTAGAAATGAAAGGATGTCCATTTTCCCTCCTACTGGGTCACTGGCTTGCCAGCAGTATTTCTTCCCCTCACCCCCACGACTAGGATTTGTGAACTATCTGATGTTTAAAACCAAGATTGCTTACTCTTGCAGTTGTTATTAAATTCTTTTCCTGGGCTATAATGCCTAGGCTTTGATCTAAAATCCTGTCGTTGCTAGAACTTGCGTGATTACTATAATGTGTACTACTCTTTTTGCTATTCCTATTGGGAAAATAAACCCCACATTAGTTCCATGTTAGTACCTGACTTGGAAAAGTTAAAAAGCACCAGAAAAAGGTTAAACAGAGTCAAGTACACATAAGAGAGCAGTGGTTATTAGTGTTCAGGGAGCCATTAAAAAATTCTGCTTATACAGAAGAATTTATTGGTACTCCTGCTTCTGGCTGCTTTATGCATTTTAATAAAGAAGTAGGGTGTGTGTGTGCATGTATATGCACTTAAACACATTTATGGCTATGATTGAACAGGGGCTTTAGTTATTTGGTCTGTCACAATTTCATCTTTTTTCCTTTTTTCCACAAGTATCTCTCTTTAATTTTCAGCCTCTGAAAATTCTGAAAATCCTTCAGTTTTATTTTTCTTAAGACACTGCAGGAGGAATATACCTATTAAAATCTATGTATTTTCTTACGATAAAAATTTTTACACCTCTAATAAGAAATTTAAAAAATGCAACAATATAAATGAAAAAATAATGCAAAATGGTTCCTATAGTATAAGTGCAACAATTTAAAAGCTTTTGTAAAAATATTTACAAAATAAGTAAAAAATAAAATAATCACAAATACACAAAGGATGTTAAGTTTTCACAAAAAAGTCAATGTCAAAAAATTGAATGCCTTTTGTCTTCTGGCCAAGATGGAGGCATAGGTAGATACACTTTGCCTCCTCACACAATCAAAAGAAAGACAACAACAAATTTAAACACATAAACATAACCAGAACTGCCAGAAAATCAAACTGTATGGAAGTCCAACAACCAAGGAGTTAAAGAAGAAACATTCATTTAGACTGGTAGGAGGGGCAGAGACAGGCAGCCAGGACAGAGAGGAGGCACAGCAAGGCAGAGGCTGGTGGACCAGAGCAGGCAAGGCGGTGGCTGGCAGACTGAGTGGTCACACATTTGGGTGCGGTTAAATCAGGAGGAACAAATGGGGAGTGAGACAGATTGTGAAGCCTAGGTTACAGAGTGGGAAAAGAAAGCCTCAAAACCTCTGGCTGTAAAAATGTGTGGCTGTTGTGGTGGTAGGAGAAACTCCTAGCTTTACAGGAGAGTTTGTTGGAGAGAACCATGGGGTCCTAGAACATACACAAACCCATCCATCTGGGAATCAGCATGAGAAGGACTCAATTTGCTTGTGGGTAGTGGAGGAAGTGACTGAAAGTTAGCAGAGAACCCAGCAAGCAGCATTGTTCCCTCTTGGGCCCCTCCCTCACACATAGCATCACAACCCAGTTACATGGGTTGCCCCACCCTGGAGAATACCTAAGGCTCTGCCCCTTGCAGCATAATAAGAATGCTGAGACAAAAAAAAAATATGGCCCAAATTAAAGAACAGATCAAAGCTCCAGAAAAAATACAACTAGGTGATGAAGAGATAGCCAACCTATCAGATGCAGAGTTCAAAACACTGGTAATGAGGTTGCTCACAGAAATGGTTGAGTATGTATGCAAAATAGAGTAAAAAATGAAGACTATAAAAAGTGAAATAAAAATATACAGGCAACCAACAGTGAAGGGAAGGAAACTGGAACTCAAATCAGTGATTTGGAACCAAAGGAAGAAATAAACATTCCACCAGAACAGAATGAAGAGACAAGAATTCAAAAAAAAATGAGGAGAGGCTTAGGAACTTCTGGGACAACTTTAAATGTTCCAACATCCGAATCATAGCAGTACCAGAAGGAAAAGAGGAAGAGCAAGAAATTGAAAACTTACTTGAAAAAATAGCCCCGGCTGTTGTGGCTCAGTGGATTGAGTGTCTGTCTTCAAACCAAAGAGTCACTGGTTCAGTTCCCATTCAGGGCACATGCCTGGATTTAGAGCCAGGTCCCCAGTAGGGGGCACATGAGCGGCAACCACACACTGATATTTCTCTCCCTCTCTTTCTCCCTTCCTTCCCCTCTCTCTAAAAAAAAAAAGTTAAAAAAAAAATAATGAAGGAGAGCTTTCCCAATCTGGCAAAGGAAATAGACTTCCAGGAGGCTCAGAGAATCTCAAAAAGGTTGGACCCAAGGGAGCACACACCAAGGCACAGTGTAACTACATTACCTAAGATTAAAGATAAGGAGAGCATCTTAAAAGGAGCAAGAGAAAAGAAGACAGTTACCTACAAAGGAGTGCCCATAAGACTATCAGCTGATGTCTCAAAAGAAACCTTGCAGGCAAGAAGGGGCTGGAAAGAAGTATTCAAATCCTGGGAAGCAAGGACCTACATCCAAGATGACTCTATCCAACGAAGCTATCATTTAGAATGGAAGGGAGATACAGTGCTTCCAAGATAAGGTCAAGTTAAAGGAGTTCATCATCCCAAGCTCTTATTATATGAAATGTTAAAGGGACTTATCTAAGAAAAAGGAGATAGTAAAAAATATGAACAGTAAAATGACAACAAACAACTGTCAACAACTGAACCTAAAACAAAAACAAAAACTAAGCAAACAATTAGAACAGAAATGGAATCACAGAAATGAAGATCACATGCAATGTTATCAGCAGGGAGGGGTAGGGGGGAGAATGGGGGAAAAGGTACAGGGAATGAGACTCATAGATGGTAGACACAAAATAGACAGGGGGAGGTTAATAATATAGGAAACGAAGAAGTCAAAGAACTTACATGTACAAACCATGGACATAAACTAAGTGAGGGGGGAAGGGTGGAATGCGGGTGGGAAGGGGGTGTAGGGTGGAGAGGATTAAAGAAGGGAAAATGGGACAACTGTAATAGCATAATCAATAAAATATATTAAAAAATCTTTCCTCATATTTTTAGCTCCTATATGTTTGGTGAAAGTTAGTCTATGAACATTAAATTATCTTTAAAAATTCTATCTTATTATCACATAATTTTACTCTTTATTTTATTTAGTACTTAAATTTATGTTTTATCTTTTTTGCTATTAATGTTGCTATTCCTGCTTTACTTTGTTTTCTTTTTTTTAAATATAGTTTATTGATATACCATTACAGTTGTTCTATTCCCCCTTCATTCCCCTCCACCTGCACACTCCCTCCCCCACCCTTCTCCCCCCTTAGTTTATAACCACGTGTCTCAACTTCTTTAGATTCTATATTTCCCCCACTATTCTCGCCCTCCCCCTATCTATTTTCTACCTACCATCTATGCTATTTTCTGTGCCTTCTCCCCCCTTCTCCTCCTCCCACCCCCCTGTTTCTAACCCTCCATGTGTTCTTCATTTCTATGGTTCCACTCCTGATCTAGCTGTCCTCTTGGTTTGCTTTTGTTTTAGGTGTGGTTGTTAATACCTGTGTGTTTGCTGTCCTTTCACTGTTGATATTTTTCATCATCTCTTTCTTATATAAGTCCCTTTAGCATTTCATATAATAAGGGCTTGGTGATGATGAACTCCTTGAACTTGACCTTATCTGAGAAGCACTTTATCTGTCCTTCCATTCTAAATGAAAGTTTTGCTGGATAAAGCAATCTTGGCTGTAGGTCTTTGGATTTCATGACTTGGAATACTTCTTTCCAGCCCCTTCTTGCCTGTAAGGTCTCTTTTGAGAAATCCGCTGACAGTCTGATGGGTACTCCTTTGTAGGTGACTGTCCCCTTATCCCTTGCTGCTTCTAGGATTCTCTCCTTCATTTTAGTCTTGGCTAATGTAATTATGATGTGCCTTGGTGTGTTCCTTCTTGGGTCCAACTTCTTTGGCACTCTCTGAGCTTCCTGGATTTCCTGGAAGTCTATTTCCTTTGCCAGACTGGGGAAGTTCTCCTTTATTATTTGTTCAAATAAATTTTCTACTCGTGGCTGTTTCTTTCCCCCTTCTGGTACCCCTATAATTCGGATGTTGGAACGTTTAAAGATGTCCTGGAGGTTCCTAAGCCTCTCCTCATTTTGTTGAATTCTCATTTCTTCATTCCTTTCTGGTTGAATGTTTCGTTCTTCCTTCTGGTCCATTCCATTGATTTGAGTCCCAGTTTCCTTTCCATCGCTATTGGTTTCCTGGACATCTCCCTTCATTTCAATTAGTTTAGCCTTCATATGTTCCTCTAATTTGTGACTGTACTCTACCAATTCTGTGAGCATCCTGATAAATAGTGTCTTAAATTGGGCTTCTGAGAGGCTGGCAATCTGTTGGTCGTTTAGAGTTATTGGCTCTGGGACTTTGAGTTCTTGCACCATCTTTTGGGCTGTTCATGTCTGTCAAGTAGCAGGAACGGAGCCCTAGGTTTTCACTAGAGCAGGGCAACTAAGTCGCTGGGTTGTGACGTGGTATGTGGGGGCGGGGTCAAAGAGGGACAATGGCTTCCCTCTGGCGCTCGCCACCGCGACCCCCACCAGCACCGCAGCCACCACCGTCACCAGGGCCACGTGCCCCGCTCTACTGCACGCGAGTGTGCCACCGCTGTCAGCCCTCCACCACTGGGTTCGCCCCCTGGGGCCTGCGTGGTCCGTCTCACTGCGCGCGAATGTGCGACCTTGGTCAGTCTGTTCCGCACCCCGACTAGGTCCGGGCTGCCTGCGCTCCTAGGTCTGTCCTTCCCGACCCTGCTCCGCTGCTGGCTCTGCCTCTCTTACCGTCCCCGTTGAACGGTTTGTAGCTGTTGGACTTCCGTATAATTCGGTTTTCTGGTCTCTGGGTGTGTCTTAATTCTCCAAAACTTTTGTTGTATCCAAACTTGGTTGTGGGAGAAGGCACAGTGTTTCCACCTATGCCTCCATCTTGGCGGAAGTCCCTGCTTTACTTTGTTTTCTATCTTCAGGTCTCCTTCACAATTCCTTTATTTGGTTTTATTTAAAATTTACATTTATTTTGGTCAAGGTATATAATATTACATAATATTATATACTTTTATGTAATTCCAAATATATACTTACTTTTACACAATATTAATGGTCTCCTATGGTTTTCTATGGAGAAGGTTGAGGCAATTAATACTAAATTAAGGACAGGTAAAAAAAATGAAAAATGATGAGCGACAATAAAAAAAGGCTTCTAAAAAATAAATTAAGGACAGGTAGAAGCCTTTGATCAGTATTTTTTTTTTTAAAGAACACGTTAAAAATACAGGGTAAAACAAAGTGGTGAATGGCATTATTTTTGTATCTCCATAGCTTGTAGGACCAAATCTTTACATTGATATGTTTCCCAATTAACAGTACTATTTCACACTTTCCATTTCTTCTTTCCCTCTCCTCACTCAAAGGTATATTTATTGATTTCAGAGAGAAAGAGAGAGAAAAAGAAAGAAAAAAAGAAAGAGAAAGAAAGAAAGAGAGAGAGAGACAGACATTGATATGATAGAGAAACTGATTAGTTGCCTCCCATATGTTGCAGAACTGATCCTGCAACCTAGGTATGTGCCCTAACTGGAGAGCTAGTGTACCTTTTTTGCATTGGGTGACGCTTCAACTGACTGAACCACCCAACCAGGGCCATTTCTGTCTATCATATAGCATTTCCAACTAAATTAAATTAAACTAAACATGCTTCGGCATGTTCTGTCTTTTTTCTCTAAGAGTAAATAAAGGAAAAATATGTATGAATAAAGATATCCCTTGGTGTTAGATCTCCATAGTACAATATGTCATCTATCTGTAACCTGTACAACAAAGAATAGGAGGAAAAGCCAAATGGGTATATTTGTATATGGGAGAGATTTTTGCTTATTAACAACCACATAGGAGTATTTTGAATGAGTAATTTCAAGTGAATGGAAAATAGAAACCATTAAAAGAATAAAAGGATGGAAAGCCATTTCTTGAAATGATCATAGAACATATGTATTATTCTTTGTATTTTTTCTTAGTATTCATTCTTGCTTATTTTTTAGAATCATTCCTACTGAGTTCAAGTGTTTCTTTATATCTTCTGTGTGATTTTTTGTGACTTTATTTTTTCTGCCCTCTCAGTGCCTAGAAATTATCTGAAATGGCAGTTTCCCTCATTGCCCTATACAATTGTTATTTTATTATTAGTTTTAATTTTAGGTTAATTCTCCAGTTATCTAATTTGTGAAATTTTGTGAGTGAGGGTGAGGGAATGAGTTCTTGGTAGTTGTTTTATTCTTTCTTTCTCTGCCTGTATGTGTTTTACCTAGGTGGTTGCATAGCCTTTTACTTTATTTTGTGTATGTAGGCTTGTCCTTAACTGAAAGAAAAGCAGTTGTCTAGCTTTCCCTTTATATTAAAAGAAAGACTACATATTATTTTTCTGTTTCTGTTATGTCCTTGATCTGCTGCTTCAACTGTTATCATTGAGTTGAGCTGACTTGAATGGTGATAGTTCACAGAAATATAATTAATACCAGTGTTATTTCCAGCATCTTCAATCTCATTTTAAAGAAAACATTACTGTTACATATTTTAAAGGAACATGAGTATATGAAGGATGATGACTAAATACTTTCTTATCTTAATACAATATAGGATGAGAGAATGTAGAATTCATCAGGAGTAGTAAGATTTAGCTGACAAATTGTTGGAGTCTGTCTCTGGTTGGTGGGACATACTGATCATTTATGTGGTGCTGGGCAGGCAAAGGAGAAAATAAAGGTTTTGAGAAAGCTAAGCTAGCTTTTGGGACCTTAATAGGAGTAAGGATAGCAGATGGATTCTCTGTTATCCCAAAGTAGTGGGTGATGCTAAAATCAGGGGTATGATTAGTAAGAGTTGATCAGAAATCCGAGGTCTATTGGCCAAAGCCAGGAAGGCAAATAGATCACTTAATCAATGAAGGAGTCAGAGTTAGTTGTCAAATTCCAAAATATAGAACCAGGATATGAAACAGGAAGCAAAAAGGCTAAGTCTAGGTCCTGGGTCATCTGGATGGTCCTAGTACAGATGCAAGTTCATTTGGCCTAAATTTCATTTATTGGTTTGTCCAAGGCCAGGTAGTATGTGGGATGGTTAAAGGGCCAGAGGAGAATGAGATTAGATTACATAGGTAGCTGTGTGCTCAGATCATGGAGTACTCCATTGACATTCTTACTTTTACCAAGTTGAGCAGCCATGGCCAGATTGTGAGCAGAAGCAGTGCCCCAGCTTGACTCCTCACTTTGGCTGCCACAGGGCAAATAGTCTTGGAGAATAAGCCATATTGAGCAAAGCAAGCACATGACTGAAAGAATGCATACAGTATGTGTTAGTTTATATCTGGGGTGTTAAACTCATTTTCAGTGGGGGTCACATCAGCTTCATGGTTGCCTTCAAAGGGCTGAATGTAATTTTAGGACTGTGTAAATGTAACTACTCCTTAATTAGGGGCAAGGAGCTTGGTGCTGCTACTGGGTAGAAACAAGGTGCTGGGCTGGATAAAACAAGGTAGAGGGCCAGATTCAGCCTTTCGGCTTTGTATTTGCCACCTGTGGTTTATAATAAAGACTCAAAGTAGCCAAACTAAACAATATCCTGCCTGGGGGATACACACACAGGTGGTAAAACTATAAAGAAAGCAGGAAGATGGCGACAGAGTAGCACGGAGGGAACCCAGCTCCCGTGCATCTGGTAGAAAATCCAGGCAGAGCTACTGAAGAACAGCATAATCAAACAACAATTCCCCAATATTTATGAAAATAGGAGACCAGAGAGTGTGACAGAGGAACCAGATGACTGCAGGTCGGCGAGGACTCCAGAAGGCGAGTGAGGACAAAAGCAGCTGCGCCCTCGGCCTCCTTGGTGGCGGGCTGCGCCCTCAGCGCGCCCAAGGTGGGTGACTTTCGGTGGTGCGTAAGTACAGACGAGAAGCTGCGGGCAATCTGGGCTGGCACCATCACTGGGAAGTGCTTGGCCGCCTGTGGTGGAGGGAACTCCAGAGGCCTGGCACCCGGTGGGCCGGCAACAGACTCCGTGGGAGCCGTGGACCTGCTACAGGATCCGTGGGAGAGAACTGACTCTCTGCCTCCCTGTATAGGCAAGCTGGGCAATACCAAGCAGAGACCTGTGGGCTTAAGTTAATGTAAAGGGTGGCAAGGGCGAAGGGCCCTATTCAACTGCAGACTCTGTGGTCGCCAGCCTGCCAGCCTGCCAGCCTGCCAGCCAACCAGCCCACCAGCCCACCAGCCTGCCAGTCCCAGGGATTTGAGAAGGACACTGTTGTTGCTGGTCTTTTGGGGTTGGGCTGGGCTGAAAGGCAGGCTTTGTGGAAAAGTCTCTATTGGAAAGTGAACTGAGGTATTCTGCAACAGCAGCTTGCCTCACGGCCCAACCACCCAGCAGCCATCCAGGGGAGGGCTGGGAACAACTGGGTCCCACCACGGGACAGAGAAGGACAGTGCCAGATACCTCGGGACCCAGGCAGCCTCCCAGGGGTGTGGGCGCCCACATCCCAATCTGGTAGCGGCTCGCACGCATGCGTGTGCGCCTGTATACCTGCCCTCAGAGAGGCCCAGCTGGCCACAATCAGAAAAACTGGTTTGGACAGTTTGAAACCCACAAAGGAAGGGTGTTTGTGTGTGTGTGTGTGTGTGTGTGTGTGTGTGTGTGTGTTTCCCCTTCCTTTTTTTTCCCTCTCTCAACTTCTTTTTAAAGTAATCTTATATCTTTTAAACTGTATTGTTGCTCTATCTTTCAATACTCTGTCCCTCATTTCTTTTTCATTTTGTCCGGTTTTAGTCCTTCCATTCTTCTCAAATTTTCTGCTTATTCCTCCTTTCTCCTGACTTTTGTGTGTGTGTATATGTGTGTGTGTGTGTGTTGGGTTGTTTGTTTGTGTGTTGCTTAGTTTTCTTTTAGGTGTATTATTATTTTTTTGCATTATTGTTACTTCTTTTTTTATTTTAAGAATATATTTGTATTCCTCCTCTTTCTGTACAGGTTTCTTAGTCCTGGCTGGTTATATTGTACTACCTGACAGGTTCCCACTGCTCTTTCCTCCACAGTGTATTGCTAATTTTCTATACTTCACTTGCTTTCCTTCGGCATACTACCCAAGCTCTATAACCCCCATTTAGACAGATCACGTAGAGTCTATCACGTGAGTGTTGCTCTAATATTATTGTAAATAAGAGCTGTTGTATACAATGGTAATACTTCATAACACATCTCTCGGACCTTAGACCACCTTATAGGTTCCTGAATTCTATTACTCTATTTACTCACATGCTACACCTAGTTACTAACCTGTACTCTCACCTTACCTCAAAATCTGACCACCTGCAACCACACTGCTTTCTAGATACAACTCACAAGCCTCCCCTTCCCACCAAGAGACTTAACTTATGTCCATGCTTTCTTAAAAGTGGCAGGCTGGGTTGAAGAGCACGGTTAACTCTATACATAGCCTAGAGATTGTCTGTTTCTTCTCTACCAACTGTGTCTGAAAATAACATAAAATAATCTTCTGCTATCATAAACCATTTTGCCTCCCCCTCCAACTGATCACACACACACAATAAAGAAAGGAGTAGGTGGAAGCAGAGAACACCAAGATACCTGCAGGAGACTGCACCACTGAATTTCACAGGTATCCTACCACAGAAGTTCACACCATAAACCCAGGGAACCAGAACAGATCAATTTAAGAAGCTGAGGCCAACAAGAAGAGTATCACAAACAATGGGAAGACAAAGAAACAATCCCCAAATGAAAGAAAAGGGGGAAGCCTCAGAAAGAATGTTAGATGAAATAGAGGCAAGTCAACTATCAGATATGGAATTCAAAGCAGTGGTTATCAGGAAATTCAAAGAGCTTACAACGAGCTACCAGAAACTACAGGGGAGCTACAATGAACTCTCTGCAAACTATACCAACATGAAAAAGGAAATGGAAACCATCAGTAAAGGCCAAGAGGAAATGAAGAATACGATTTCTGAACTGAAAGCACACTAGACGGTATGAAGAATAGGATCGATGAGGCGGAAGATTGCATAAGTCAGATTGAAGACAGGATAGAAAGAATCTCCCAGATGGACCAAGTAATGGAAAAGAGACTCAGAAAAAATTAGGAGAATTTAAGAGAAATGCAAGACAATATGAAACATAATAATATCTGAATAATACAACTACCGGAAGGAGAGGAAGAAGAACAAGGGATAGAAAAACCTACTTGAAAGAGTAATAATTGGGGAGCATGGGGGTGGGGTGGGATGTGAGTAATAGACAGAAAACTGTACTTGAAAAATAATTAAATAAAAAAATTGGGGAAAAAAAGAGTAATAACGGAAAATTTTCCTAAGTTGAGGACAGATAAAGTCACATGAACCCAGGAATCACAGAGAGTCCCAATCAGTTGGAAGCCAAAGAGGCCTACTGCAAGACACATCATCATTAAAATGGCAAACCTCCAAGACAAAGAGAAAATCCTAAAGGCAGCAAGGGAGAAAAAGGAAGTAACATACAAGGGGGTCCCAATAAGGTAGGCTACTGACTTCTCAATGGAAACATTCCAAGCAGGAAGAGAATAGCAAGAAATATTCCAAGTTTGAGAAACAAAGGCCTACTACCAAGGCTACTGTACTGAGCAAGGCTCTCAATCAAGATAGGAGGCCAAATAAAGAGCTTCCAAGACAAAAGAAGTCTAAAAGAATACACCTCCACCAAACCAGCTCTACAGGAATTAGTAAAAGGGCTGCTTTAAGGAAAGGAAGGAAAAGAGAGAGACAGAGAGGAACTCTGGTACATAAATGGCAATGAATAAGTACCTTTCAATAATAACCTTACATGTAAATGGATTAAATGAACCAATTAAAGACATAGAATAGCTGAATGGATAAGAAAGCATGACCCACACATATGCTGCCTACAAGAGACGCGCCTCAGGTCAAAAGACCACCACAGACTAAAAGTGAAAGGATGGAAACAAATTTTCCAAGCAAATGGTCAAGAAAAAAAAGCCGGGGTAGCAATTCTCATATCAGACAAAAGAGACTTCAAAAACAGGGCCATAAAGAGAGACCCAGAAGGTCACTTCATATTACTGAAGGGAAGAATCCACCAAGAAGACATTAACATTGTAAATATATATGCACCCAACATAGGAGCACCCAAATATATAAAGAAAATCCTAGAGGACTTCAAGAAAGATATTGACAGCAACACAATTATAGTAGGGGATTTTAACACCCCACTGTCAAAAATGGAAAGATCTTCCAAACAAAATATCAACAAAGATATTGCAGCATTAAACGACACTCTAGATGAAATGGGCCTAATTGATATATAGAGAGCCCTTTATCCCAAAGAAGCTAAATACACATTCTTTTCAAATGCACATGGGACATTTTCAAAGATAGACCACATGATAGGACACAAAATGAGACTCAACAAATTTAGGAAAATAGAAATCATACCAAGCATTTTCTCTGATCACAAGGGACTGAAATTGGAAACTAATCCCACAGGAAAAAACCCCAAACACCCAAAATCATGGAGACTGAATGGTATGCTATTAAACAATGAATGGGTCAAGATAGAAATTAGGGAAGAAATAAAAAAGTTTCTGGAAACAAATGAAAATGAACTCACAACAACCCAAAACTTATGGGACACAGTGAAGGCAGTCCTGAGAGGGAAGTTCATAGCAATACAGGCTTACCTAAAGAAAATAGAAACATTTCAAACAACCTAACCCGACGCCTGCAAGAACTGGAAGAACAGCAACAAAGACAGCCCAGAGCAAGTAGAAGGAAGGAAATAACCAAGATCAGAGCAGAATTAAATGACATAGAGACTAAAAGCACAATTCTAAGGACCAATGAATCCAAGAGTTGGGTTGTTGAAAAGATAAACAAAACAGACAAGCCTTTAAGTAGAGTCATCAAGAAAAGAAGAGAGAGGACACAAATAAACACAATCAGAAATGAAAGAGGAGAGATTACAACTGATACCACAGAAATAGAAGGGATTGTAAGGAATTACTATGCAGAGCTGTATGCCAAGAAATTTGAAAACCTAGGTGAAATGGACAAATTTCTAGAAAAA
>NW_028087376.1:5588917-5594135 GCF_014824575.4 Sturnira hondurensis
CAAAAGCCCTGGACCAGATGGTTTCACAGGAGAATTCTACAAAACTTTTAAGGAAGAACTACCCCTATTCTTCACAGACTATTCCAAAAAATCCAAAAGGAGGGAAAACTCTCCAACTCTTTTTATGAAGCCAGCATCATCCTAATTCCAAAGCCAGATAGAGACACAACAAAGAAAGAAAACTTCAGGCCAATATCGCTGATGAACATAGATGCTAAAATCCTCAACAAAATATTGGCAAATCGCATCCAACAATACATCAAAAAGATCATACACCACGACCAAGTGGGATTCATCCCAGGGATGCAACGATGGTTCAATATTTGTAAATCAGTAAATGTAATACACCACATAAACAAAAGCAAAGACAAAAACCACATGATCATATCAATAGACATGGAAAAAGCTTTTGATAAGGTACAACACCCATTTATGATAAAGGTACTCAGAAAAATGGGAATAGAGGGAACATTCCTCAATATAATAAAGGCCATATATGAAAGACCTACAGCCAACATCATACTCAATGGGCAGAAGTTAAAAGCTTTTCCACTAAGATCAGGAACAAGACAAGGTTGTCCACTTTCACCACTTCTATTCAATATAGTATTGGAAGTTCTAGCCACAGTGATCAGACAAAAAAAGGAAATAAAAGGTATCCAAATTGGAAAGGAGGAAACAAAGCTGTCATTGTTTGCAGATGACATGATAGTGTATATGGAAAATCCTATAGCCTCTACCCCAAACTGCTCAACCTAATAAATAAATTTGGCAAAACAGCGGGATACAAAATCAATATCCAGAAATCAAAGGCATTTTTGTATACAAACAATGAATCAGCAGAAGCAGAAATCAAGAAAAAAATCCCATTCAATATAGCAAAAACAAAAATAAAATATCTGAGAATAAACCTAACCAAGGAGGTAAAAGACCTGTATGCAGAAAACTACACAACACTGAAGAAAGAAATCAATGAAGACACAAACACATGGAAAGATATACCATGTTCATGGATTGAAAGAATTAACATCATCAAAATGTCCATACTACCCAAAGCAATTTACAGATTCAATGCAATACCTATTAAAGTGCCAGTGGCATATTTCGCAGACATAGAACAAACACTTCAAAAATTTATATGGAACCATAAAAGACCCCGAATAGCAGCTGCAATTTTGAGAAAGAAGAACAAAGTAGGAGGGATTACAATACCTGATATCAAACTGTATTACAAGGCCACTGTAATCAAAACAGCTTGGTACTGGCATAAAAATAGGCACATAGACCAATGGAATAGAACAGAGAGCCCAGAAATAAACCCAAATCTCTATAGTCAATTAATATTCGACAAAGGGGGCAGTACCATAAAATGGAGTAAAGATAGCCTCTTCAACAAATGGTATTGGGAGAACTGGACAGCTACATGCAAAAAAATGAAACTTGAGCACCAACTTACACCAACACCAAAATAAATTCCAGGTGGATAAAAGACTTAAATATAAGCCATGAAACCATTAAAGCCCTAGAGGAAAACATTGGCAGGAAAATCTCAGATATTCCACGCAGCAAGATTTTTACTGATACGTCCCCTAGAGCAAGGGACATAAAGGAAAGAATAAACAAATGGGATCTTGTCAAACTTAAAAGCTTCTGCATGGCTAAGGAAAACAGTATCAAGATAAAAAGAGAAGCAACTGTTTGGGAAAACATATTTGCCAATGATACCTCAGACAAAGGTTTAATCTCCAAAATATACAAAGAACTCACTCGACTCCACTCAAAGACGATGAGCAACCCAATTAAAAAATGGGCAAAGGACTTGAACAGACACTTCTGCAAGGAGGACATACAGAGGATCCAGAGACACATGAAAAGATGCTCCATATCACTAGCTGTCAGAGAGATGCAAATCAAAACCACAATGAGATACCACTTAATACCAGTCAGAATGGCTACCATAAACAAAGAAAGAAACAACAAGTGTTGGAGAGGTTGTGGGGAAAAGGGTACTCTAGTTCACTGTTGGTGGGATTGCAGACTGGTACAACCACTATGGAAAACAGTATGGAATTTTCTAAGAAAACTAAAAATGGACGTGCCCTTTGACCCAGCAATTCCACTGTTAGGAGTATATCCTAAGAATCCTGAAACACCAATCCAAAATAACCTAAGCAACCTGATGTTCATAGCAGCACAATTTACAATAGCCAAGAGTTGGAAGCAACCTAGATGTCCATTAGTAAATGACTGCATCAAAAAACTATGGTACATTTACACAAATGGAATTCTATGCTGCAGAAAGGAAGAAGGAGCTCCTACCCTTTGCAACATCATGATTGGAACTGGAAAGCATTATGCTGAGCGAAATAAGCCAGGTGGTGAAAGACAAATACCATATGATATCACCATTAAGAGGAATCTAAACAACAAAACAAACAAGCAAAATGTAACCAAAGACACTGAAATACAGAACGTGCTGACAGGGTCCAGAGGGGAGGGGGAGAGAATCACATGAACAAGTATAAAGGACACATGGACAATAACTAAGGTGGGGGGTGGAAATGGGAGGGAGGTGGGGAGCACTGTGGGGGGCAGGGCTTGGAATACAAGACAGAAAACTGTACTTGAACAAGAATTAAATAAAAAAATAATAAATAAAGAAAATTTTAAAAAAGCATAGAGTAAAACAAAGTTATGCTAGAGGTTGCCTCTTGGCGGGGAAAGGCAGATGATTCAGTGGGGGAGAGGCACACAGGGGTGCTGAGTGGTCATGTTCTCCTTCTTCATGTAGGTGGAACTTTTACTGGTAGTTACTTTATTAATACCTTTTTAAAGCAAATGTAGAAAGATAGTTCATACACAAAAGTAAAAATAAAAGAGAAATAAAAGGGGGAAAACAGAAGCCTGTTATTAGTAATTGCCTAAACTGTTTTATTACTCATTTATGTAACAAGTTGTTATTTTTCGAAAGACAGAATTTTAGGTTTTAAAAAAATATTTTATTTATTTATTTTTAGAGATAGGGGAAGGGAGGGAGAAAGAAGGGAAGAGGAACATCCACTTCCATGTCCCTGCTACTGGGGACCTGGCCCACAGCCCAGACATGTGCCCTGATTGGGAATCAAACCAGCAGCCCTTTGGTTTTCAGGCCAGCACTCACTGAGTCACACCAGCCAGGGTTAGAATTTTAAGTTTTGTTGAAATATCTGGGAAGTATAAATAAAAAAGTATGGATACATTATTTGGGTATTGTCCATTACATGTAGATATCAACTTTTGGCTATTAAAATAACACAATAAAAAAGATAATTGAATGTCAGCCATGTACTTATAAGCTAGAAACCTCCTGTTTAGATAAACATACTTATCTAGTATTTTTCAGCACCTGCTACATGTGTAAGGAAATTGGGAGTACAGAGGAATATTTAATCTCATTAGCAAGATGAGATCAATGTATCAGTTATCTAAGAGATTGTATTATTAATTGCTAAATTGTATGGCACTTGCTAAAAAGTCCTGACAAAAATATCTGAGAATACTAGATGTAAAGCACAGATACAGTCCATGTCTTTATTTTAGAATCAATAACTTGAGTATAGAGTCTTATAGTCAATTTTTATTATTGCATTAACAGAATAGATTATAAAAAACCAATTTGCTATTGTGCACTTTTGTGAATACCAAGTATTTGATGTTTATAATTTCACAAACACTTTGGCCAATGTGCTTGGCTTTTTCTTCATTTCTCATCTGTCTAGAATATTCTCTTTCCATAGTAAATAGGTGTAAATAGCCTTAGAAAAGTGGACCATTCTTTCTGATCTTATGTTTCATATATTCTTTGATGTGAATGAAATCATTAAGTATTTTAGCTTAAAATACTGCTGGGCTGTACAAAGTATAAGTAATGCAGAGGTAATGAATACAACACCCCCGGGTATTTTTAATTTCATCTGGTTATTTCAATAAGAACTTGAAAACAACATAAATGGTAATTGGGAATTTGATTTCAGTAAGCAAGTTTAAAAAAGCATTTAAAATCACTCTTGGGGAAATTTTTGTTTAGTACTTTTTTATGTTTAAGATATTGGTGAAATACCTGAACATAGCTTAATATCTAATTACTATGTTATATATTATAACATAGTAACCAGGCAAACTGGGGCTCGTGCTCATAGCACCTTGTTGCATGACCCAACAATTAGTGTTGGAGGAAACAGGTTTTTATTTACAGGATTCTAACCTCAGGTGAAGGGTTCTGGAAGCACTTCTGCTTGGACGTCTGTTCTTCCAAGAGACCCAACACTTTCCTTGCTCCCCACTAGGCATAAGCTGAAATGAAACCCAGTAGTTCCCCATGTCTTTATCTGTTTTTAAGCTGGCTTTGTAAACAGTTTTCCATCTCCTCTGGAAAGTACACTTGTGGGTTTCAAAGTCATCATCTTCTAGCAGTACCTCTTCCCTTCAGGATCTGGGTGCATTGTCCTCAGCCTCCATGAAATAGTACAGGGAAACACATGCCATGTTGCATGGGATCATGGTGAAGTCCAGGAATGCACAAATCCCAACAGAGTGACCTCTCCATATATCCCTCAGAGAAGCAGAAGTCTACAGCCTCTGGTTATAGTTCAGCATTCCAGGCATCTCCCACTCATCCATACTTGGTTAGGCGGGTTCCCATAATTCCTAGCTTCATCAGCCTTTCCAGATCCCCTCACAGCTCTGTCAGCTCTCTCCTTACACCCTTTTCTCCTGTGTGACTGCTACTTTGCTACAGACCACATGCCTGCTCCCTACACTACAGACTGCATAGCTGCATCTCCTCATGGCTAACTCCCTTTCAAAATGCATGGCTGCATCTTTCTGTCTCCTATGGCAGACCCTCTTCATTACAGACTGGCCTGGCTGCTACTCTTCCTCCTCCCTCCTCATGGCCGAACCTTCATGGCTGCCTCCTGCTACAGCCCCCATGACTCCTATCTCTCTACAGACCTCATGGTGGACCAAAATTCCCTTCTTTTCCAGACCACCCTTATTTTATTTTATTTTTAATTTTTATTTTTTATAATATATTTTATTGATTATTTCATTACTGTTGTTCCCTCCCCCCTTCATTTCCCTCCACCCTGCACACCGCCTCCTCCCACATTGCCCCCTATAGTTCATAAGTTCTTTAGCTTCTACATTTCCCACACTACTCTTGCCCTCCCCCTGTCTA
>NW_028087377.1:0-1109 GCF_014824575.4 Sturnira hondurensis
TCCTCTTGGGTTCTTAGACTTCCTCTGAGACCTCCCTGGGATGATCGCCTGTTACCAATGTTCTTACAACAACACTTCTCAGCACTTTTCTCGCCACGTCCCTTCTTCCTATAGCTTTTCATAAATCTAATTTCCAGCACACACAACCAGGTGGCCTGGTGCAAGTCAGCTGGGGTGCAGTGGGAAGGCCTTAGGGCCAAGGACGCTGCAAAATCACCCACTAGTCCTTTGTAGTGCAGGCTTTCTGCTCCCCGATTCTAGAACAGGCCTGTTACTCTCCCATCCCAACTCCAAACTGGTGACTTATCAAGCCTCACACTTATCCTTGATAAAGAACAGACATTCTGGTAGTGAATTTACAGATTTCATTGGCTTTGTAAAAGTTTCATGAACCAGGCAGCACCCCGTCCAGCAATGAGAAAGGCACTCCCAGGGTTTATCCAAAAGAAAAGGTTTTCCCAGGAGGAGGGTGTGACAGGGGGGTTATTAGCCTAAAGAAAGAAAAGGTCATGTTTAGACTAGGACATCTTCTTCGGAGGGGAGGAGGGAGAACAGAAGCATTGTTTCTGTGCACATCCATCTTCCTTGGGGGGAGGGGGCAGAGATGAACAGGTTCATTTGACAGGTTACCCACCTCGTGCTCCCACTGGAAATCCCAACTGGTGATTGAGATTGTATTTCTCAGAAAGGTTGAAATTGCAGTTAAATCAGGCATTGAGGCTCGGCTCGGTGTCATGGGCTTTCAGCATAAGTGACAGCATTTGGGACCTGTGGTGTCTCTGTGACATCATCAAGCACAGCTGAACCATGGTAGCCAGCACACCCGGGTTCGAAAGTGGCCCTGACATCAACAGTGTCCAGCACAGTGCAAATGCTCAATAAACGTCCACTATGATTATTCTGATAATCAAGGGACTGCCGAGACTCCTCTGGGTCAAAGCCCTTCACTGAGACTGAACTCCCAGGTGTCTCAGAGTTTAGCCTTTCTCCCTCAGGGCCTCTTCCTACAATCCCGTGGTCTAGTTTCTGGCATCTCAGTCAGCCCTCCCTCTCCCTGCCTCCTCCTGGCATTCCACGTGACACCTCTCTGTAGACCTGAATGCTGAGGC
>NW_028087378.1:0-725 GCF_014824575.4 Sturnira hondurensis
GCATAGTTCAGTGGATTGACCGCAGGCCTGTGAACCAGAGTATCCCGGTTCCGTTCTCAGTCAGGCATATGCCTGGGTTGCAGGCCAGTTCCCAGCAGGGGACACATGAGAGGCAGCCACACATTGATATTTCTCTCCCTCTGTCCTTCTCTTCCCCTCTAAAGATAAATAAATAAAATCTTTTAAACAAAAATTTTTTTAAAGTCCCCTTCTGAAGGCCATCACCATTCCATTAAAGTGGCCATCTTTTCCTTTGGACTGCTGAAGCCACTGGGGCGAGCTCTCCTGTTCTAGCCCATTGGTCACCTGGGGACACCTTGTTGTCGGAGAATGGTGCAAAACAGGGTGTGAACACAAATTCTAGGGCCTCGGTGTACATAAGGACTTTAACACAATTTCTGTTGTTCAGTTTCCTCGGAGAGGCGTGGTGTGAATCAGTTTTTATATTCATGTTTTAATAGATGTGTAGCATATGTACAGAAAAATACACCAATCACAAGTGTACAGCTCAACAGATTATCAAAAAATGAATGCAATTCTATAACCAAGACCCAAGTCAGGGAAAGGGACATTGTCAAGCCTCTCTAGGTCCCCTGCCTAGTCTCTCTTCATTTCTTTTTTAAAATTTTTATTTATTTAAAAATATTTTATTTATTATCTTTAGAGAGAGGGGAAGAGCAAAAAAGGGGGAGTAAAACACCTATGACCTATGTGTGGTTGCCTCT
>NW_028087379.1:0-2046 GCF_014824575.4 Sturnira hondurensis
CCTCATTCTAATAAAACTTGAAATTTACTGATTAAAAATCTGGTTAATACCCTACCTTGGAAATCTGTGCGCATCGGCACAAAGTTACTATATCCAAGAAGGAAAATATTCTGGGAAGAAAGGGGGAAAAACAAAAAATGAGATGGGGTTAACATTGCAGGACATGTGTAACTTGAAAGATATAGTCTAATGCTCCATCTGGATATATCACACATTTTTTTCAAGATCCTTCAATTTGCAATACACAAGTATGCTGTAATTTCACATACTACTGAGAAATATTAAATGTTTGCATGTTCCCAAGCTGTTTTAGACATACTACACAAACCCCTTAAAACAGAACTTCTCAAACTTTTACTTCCTTTGTTCTAGGCATGGACATGAGACAAACCATAATGTGTTCTTCTCAGAGACCAATGTGAATGTCCCAGGAACTGTGCCCGCTGAGAGCTCAATTCGTCTAACTCTCGTGCCCTGAACGCACAGCACAAACCCCTCTTTGGGTGGAAGATGCTCTAACCAGGCTCAGGTACCTGAACCTCAGACAGCATGGCCAAGAACAGCTCGATGATAAAATCCATTCGGGCAGAAAGATGGAGCTCAAAGTCTGTAAGTGACCAGTTTTTTGTGTGAGCAAAAGCCAAGAAGCCAGGGAAGATGGGAAAAAGAAGGAAAAAGAACAGCAGAGAGAAACAAACGAAAACCTTAGCTGGCATCGGTAATGCCCCTAAAGAAAGCAGGAGCTGTCTCGGCCGGGGTCTGAGCCAGGCCTGACGTTGTGGCAGTGGAGATGAGTCACTGATGATGGTGGAGTGACAGATAGCTAGCTGCCTGTGCCTCAGTCCTGTGCAGTCGCAGCTGAAGACAAACATCATCTTTGCTATGAGAAGACAGGTGGATGGGATGAGATCAGGGATAATAATAGGATCTTAATTCCTGCAGCCCCAGAAGGTAATACGAGAGTCTGCTCTGTGTGTGGGAGGAAAGAAGGTGGAGAAGGCAAACAGCCACCTGCAAGTTCTTCAGAATTCTTCAAAGACAACAACCAGCGGTGAGCTGAAAAACCACGCGCTCGGGAAGAATAGTAATAAAACAGCAGAGAGTTGTATCCTATGGCAATGCACTGACAAGCAGCGCCACAAGGCTGGCATTAGCATAAACACCATTCTTAACGAGGCTCTAATCGTCTCCCAGTAAAAAGCAAAGGACAGACACTGCACTGACCTTAGAAGACTCAGGACAACTCTGTACACAGGAAAATGCTAGTGACTGAAAGTCTGTACTCAAATACATACATAAACACATTTCGGGGTGTCTGCACACCCACACGGCCTCTGTGGGGCCCATCTTGCCCCACCCGCAAGCGCTCCCGCCTCAGGTGTCCTCGTTCGGTGCCACACGACCATTCCGCAGTGAGCCACGACTTGCTGTCAGCTCCACAGCAGAACTATATTTCACGCCAGGTTGGGTTCCACAGTACAAGCTAAAGGTGAAAAGGGGTTGGCTAAGTTTTCCTTGACAATCCCTTGCAAATGTGCCACCTCGGAAACCACAGACTCTATCACCTCTTGAAAGTGTAACAGTAACAATAGTTAACATTGAGTGTGTACTTACTGAGTGCTAGCCACAGTGTATGCTGGTCATTTAACGGTCACAACAATGTGGCCCCCAATTTATAGGGAAGGACACTGAGGGCGGAGGGGCTAAGTGACCTGCCCAGACCACAGAGACGGGAAGAACGGAGCTACGATTGGAACCCAGGTAGTCTGGCTTGAGAGCCCGAGTGCATGACCACTCTGCAAACCACCTTGAAGTTGAACGCAGCTTCCCCTTGGGACTGGACAAGGTGCCGTTTCCTCGACTGGGCAGCAGGTGCAGGGGTCTGTGCACTGACAACACCTACCTGTAAACGCTAGGACCACACGGACCAAAGCAAAAGGCTCACACGTTCTGACACACGGGGGAACCAACAGGCGGATACAAGTCCACCTTCCCCATCTCAGGCTTACTACCCCATGTCATGGTTATTGAATGAAGAATAGATCG
>NW_028087380.1:0-583 GCF_014824575.4 Sturnira hondurensis
AGGTTGAGCCCTAGCTATGTTTGCTGACCTCTTCCCTAAAACATTCTTTAATCTCAATAGATGCTAGACTATTTAATAAAATAAATATTATTTTTCAATATTATATTATTGAATTGCCATATTATATTGGTTTTAGGTATACAACGCAAAGATTTAATATTTAATAACTTATGGAGTGATGATCCCAATAAGTTTAATACCTGTCTGACACTATACATAGTTATTACAATATTGTTGAGTATATTCCCTATTCTGTACTTCATATCCCCATGACTATTTTTGTAATTGGTAATTTGTATTTCTCAATCCTTTTACCTTTTCAACCCACAACCCCAACTTTGTCCCATCCGGCAACCATCAATTTGTTCTCTGAATCTATTAGCTTGTTTCTGTTTTATTTGTCTATTTATTTTTGTTTTTAGATTCTGCATGTAACTGAAATCATAAGGTATTTGTCTTTCTCTGTCTGACTTATTTCACTTAGCATAAGTCCATCTCTAGGTCCATCCATGTTGCAATGGCAAGAATTCATGCTTTTTGTAGATGAGAAATATACCATTGTGTATATATATATATATATATA
>NW_028087381.1:0-860 GCF_014824575.4 Sturnira hondurensis
CATGCAAAGCCACAGCTGGACGACCCAGTGAGGTGGCTGATCATGGAGGGGTGTGGCACACAAGGCGGCTGGCGGTTGGGCAGTCACACATTCCCATGTAGATAAACCAGGCAAAACTAGGGAGCAAGACAGACCATACAACTCAGGGTCTCGGCACAGGGAAATAAAGCCTCAAAACACCGACTGAAAACACCTGATGGGGTTGAGGTGACAGGAGAGACTTCCAGCCTTACAGGAGAGTCCACTGAGAGATTCACAGGGTCCTAGAATGTGCACAAGTCCACCCACCTGGAACCAGCACGAGAAGGGCCCAGTTTGCTTATGGGAAGCAGTGAAAGGGACTGAAATCTAGCAAAGAGTGGAGCAAGAGCCATTGTTCCCTCTCCACCCCTCACTATGTAACAGGCACATCAAGACAAAAAAAATGGCCCAAACTAAAGAACAGATAAAAGCTCCGGAAATAATACAACTAAGTGACAAAGAGATAGCAAACCTATCAGATGCATAGTTCAAAGCACTGGTGATCAGAATGCTCACAGAATTGGTTGAATTTGGTCGCAAGTTAGATGTAAAAATGAAGGCTACACTAAGTGAAATGAAGGAAAATGTACAAGGAACCAATAGTGATGGGAAGGAAACTGGGTCTCAAATCAATGGAGTGGACCAGCAGGAAAAAAGAAACAACCAAACAGAAAAGAAGGAAGAAACAACAATTCAAAAAAATGAGGAGAGGCTTAGGAACCTCCAGGACATCTTTAAACGTTCCAACATCTGAATTATCGGGGTACCAGAAGGGGAAGAGGAAGAACAACAAAAGATATTTGAAAAGATATTTGAACAAACAATAAAGGAGAGCTTCC
>NW_028087382.1:0-882 GCF_014824575.4 Sturnira hondurensis
TGTTGTGAGTTCATTTTCATTTGTTTCCAGAAGCTTTCTGATTTCTTCCCTAGTTTCAGTCTTGACCCATTCATTGTTTAATAGCATACAATTCAGTCTCCATGCTTTTGGGTGTTTTGGGTTTTTTCCTGTGGAGTTGGTTTCCAATTTCAGTCCCTTGTGATCAGAGAAGATGCTTGGTATGATTTCTATTTTCCTGAATTTATTGAGACTTATTTTGTGTCCTATCATGTGATCTATTGTTGAAAATGTTCCATGTACATTTGAAAATAATGTGTATTTAACTTCCTTAGGATGGAGGGATCTCTCTATATATCAATTAGGTCCATTTCATCTAGGGTGTCATTTAATGCTGCTATATCTTTGTTGATATTTTGTTTGGAAGATTTGTCCATTTTAGACAGTGAGGTGTTAAAATCCTCTACTATAATTGTGTTGCTGTCAATATCTTTCTTGAGGTCCTATATATATATATTGAGGTCCTATATATATATCTTGAGGTCCTAAATATATATATATATAAAATATATATATTTTCTTTATATATTTGGGTGCTCCTGTGTTGGGTGCATATATATTTACGATGTTAATGTCTTCTTGGTGGATTCTCCCCTTGAGTATTATGAAGTGACCTTCTGGGTCTCTCTTTTTGGCCCTTTTTTTGAAGTCTATTTTGTCTGATATGAGACTTGCTACCCCGGCTTTTTCTCTTGTCTATTTGCTTAGAAAATTTCTTTCCATCCTTTCACTTTTAGTCTGTGATGGTCTTTTTACCTGAGGTGGGTCTCTTGTAGGCAGCATATGTGTAGGTCATGCTTTCTTATCCATTCAGCTATTCTATGTCTCTTAATTGGTGCATTTAATCCATTTATGTTTATGGTT
>NW_028087383.1:0-1007 GCF_014824575.4 Sturnira hondurensis
TGAATAATGTTTCGTTGTGTGGGTATACCACTTTTGCTTATCCATTCATCAGTTGACACATGTTTGGACTGTTTAAGCTTTTTGGCTGTTATGAAAAATGCTGCTGAGAACATTTATGCACACATTTTTGTGTCAACATGTTTTCCATTTTCTTGAATTACCTAAGAGTAGAACTTCTGAGTCCTGTGATAATTCTGTTTAACTCTTTGAAAAACTCTTCCACAGTAGTTGTACTATTTTATATTTCCACCAGCAAAATACAAGGGTTCAAACTTTTCCACATCCTTATTGTGATGTTTAACTTTATGTGTCGACTTGACTGAACTAAAGAATTCCCAAATAGCTAGTAAAACATTATTTCTGGGTGTGTCCATGAGGATGTTTCTGGTGATTTAGTAAACTGGTTAAGAAGATCCATCCTCACCAGTGTGAGTGAGCATTATCCAACCAGCTGAGGGCCTAAAGAGAACACAAAGACAGAGGAAAGGCAAATGCGCTCTCACTTCTTGGATTGGGATGTCCGTCTTCTCCTGCCCTTGGATGCTGGAGCTCCTGGTTCTCGGGCCTCCAAACTCCAGGACTTGTTTCAGTGGCCTCTCAGTTCTCAGGCCTTCAGACTCAAACTGAATTATACCTCTGGTTTTCCTGGCTTTCCATATTACAGATTAACAGACTGTATGACTTCTTGCCTCCACAGCCATGTGAGTCAATTCCTATAATAAATCTCTCTCCTGCCCTGGCTGGTGTGGCTCAGTGGATTGAGTGCTGGCCTGCAAACCAAAGGGTCACCAGTTTGATTCCCAGTCAGGGCACATGCCTGGGTTTCAGGTCAGGTTTCCAATAGGGGGAGTGTGAGAGGCAACCACACATCGATGTTTCTCTCACTCTTTCTCTATCCCTTCCCCTCTCTCTAAAAATAAATAAATAAATATCAAGAAATAAATCTCTCTATATGTATTGTTTTTAATTTTTTTAAATTCTAGATTCTAGATATCCCACTATCTAGG
>NW_028087384.1:0-564 GCF_014824575.4 Sturnira hondurensis
AAGAAAGATAATAGGCAGCAACACAGTTATACTAGGGGGTTTTAAACCCCCCCCTTGCAAAAATGGATACATCTTCTAAACCAAATATAAGCAACAATTTTGCGGCACTGAAAAACACCCTAGAGCAAATGAACTTAACTTATAGAGAGAGGGCCTTTCATCCCAAAACAGCAAAATACACATTGTTTCAAATGCACAAGGAACATTTCCAAAAATAAACCACATGACAGGATGCAAAACAAGCCTCAACAAATTCAGGAAAACTGAAATCGTAGCAAACAACTTCTCAGACCACAAGGGACTGAAACTAGAAACCAACCTCAAAACAAAACCACTCAAAGTCATGGTAATTGAATAGCATGCTATGTAACAATGAATGTGTCAAGGAGATCAAGGACGAAATCAAAAACTGCCGGGAAACAAATATAAATAAACTCACAACAACCTCAAACCTAGAGGACACAGCAAAGGAAGTCCTGAGAGGGGAGTTCATAGCTATACAGGCCTATTTGAAAAAAGAAAAAGAAACATTTCCAATAAACAACATAACCCTACACCTACAAG
>NW_028087385.1:0-956 GCF_014824575.4 Sturnira hondurensis
AAAAATGTATAAAAATGCATAATCAGTTCTACAGAAATATATAAAACTATGGAAAAAAAGGTTATAAAAGATTTCTGGTTCTAAACAATTAACTGATTTAGATTAACTCTTATAATTCAGAAAACTAAAAAAGCAGAAAAAAAATTTTTAATATTAAAAGACCTGTTTTGACCTGAGTAGATAAATGATTATTTAGTAGTAGCTTGACAAGAATTTTTCTGTGTATGATTATAATGTACAACAAAAGAGGAGTTTAAAATATCAAAACAAAAAATAAATCCCTTAACATATAAAGACTTTTTATATATAACTTTCAAAAATATAAAATGAATGATGAATTTTAATAGGAACATGAAAGAAAAGAAACAAAGTCAACAAACAGGTGAAAATATGATCACTTTCACTAACAATGAAAAGATGCAGTTTTGAAAGAGGGGTTTTTTCATCATCCAGACAGTAAAAATTAAGGAAACTGATTGTGTCTGGGGTTGATAAAGATGTGAGGAAACAGACAATCTTAAATATGGTTGGCAAAATATAAACTAATATAGCCATATTAGTGGACAATCTGGCATTGTTGACTAAAAGTAAATATTGAAATTTCAAAAGTATATACCCTCTGATCCAGCAATTTGAATTGATGTATCCATTCCATAGTATTATATTTTTAACACACAAAGTTATATGTTCAAAGATTTTTCACTATAGCATTGTTCGTGATAACAATAAATAGAAACCTGCCATTTACCCACCAACAGGAGAATCATTTCATGAATTCTGTGATGTCATACTGAGAGGCTACTGTGCAGCAATTCAAAATAATCAAATATACTTATATGTATGAGCTGAAAAGTTCAAGAAATGACACTATTAGGTATAAAACAAATTGGCAAACAATACTTTCCCATTTTTATTGAAAACAAAACTACATTAAGATAGATAGTAGAAGCAGAAAG
>NW_028087386.1:0-1724 GCF_014824575.4 Sturnira hondurensis
CTCACAAATGAACACACCCCAGGAAGGGCAGCAAAGAAACTTCAACCTCCCGAAGGCTCTGGGAGCAGCTGAGGGTGGGCTCCTCCCGCCAAGCTCTGCAGAGGGAACAGAAGAGCCCCCAGGCCTCTGACCCTCAGGAAGCCGGCTCTGCCCTTCCCAGGACAGCAGCTCCACCTCCTCATTTGCATTCTCCTCCCTCCCAAACCCCTGGAAACCGCCCCGCCCCCTCCGGAACAGCCGGCCCTCCCTCCAGCCCGGCCTCGGCTTGTGGCCCACAAAGCAAAACCTCAAGTCCACTGGCCACTTTTAGCCCGTGTTTTAGTTTGTTTTAAATTGTGGTAAAAATATACATACAATTCACCATTTTAACCATGTCTGAGTGCACAGCTCAGGGGCATTGAGCACGCTTACACTGTCGCACAGCGGTCACCACCTTCCATCTCCAGAACTTTCTATCCTCCCAAACTGAAACCCCACCCACGTTAAACACTCACTCCCCACCCCCCCACCCCACCCCCCAGCCCCTGGCACCACCACCCGCTTTCTGCCTCTGGGAATCTCATGACTCCAGGGACCACATATAAGCGGAACCACACAGAGTGTGACCTTTTGTGGCTCGATCGCTTCACTCGGCCTGGTGTCCTCCAGGGTCATCCACGTTTAAGCATATTTGTTTTTAAGGCTGAATCATACTCCATTCTATGTATACGCCACACTGTTCTTCTATAAATCCTCCAGTTTTAGCTTTCACATTTAGGTGGTGACCTGTTCTGAGGTCATTTTTATGAAGTGGGAGGAAGTAGGACAAAGTTCAGTGTTTTTGCAAGTCAGTGCCCAAAAATCCTGCCACCCTTTATATCGCTTCCTCACTGAATTACGCTGGCACTTCTGTTGGAAACTGGCTGACTAGGAGCGTGTGGGTTTGGGTCTGGGACCATCCCCTCCAGGTTCACCTTTCCACAACGTCCAGATTACAGAAGCAAGAGAGAAAGTCTTAAAACCAGGTCATCTTTTGTCTGTCTCCTCAAAATTATTCAGCTATTCTAGGTCTTCAGATTTCCATCTAAATTTTAGATTAAGCATGTGAGTTTCTTTTTTAAAAAAACATGTCAGGATTGTGATGCGATTGCACTGAATCTGCATGTCGGTTTGGGTAGAACTGACATATTGGTAACACTGAGTCTTCCAGCTCATGAACATAGTAAAGCTCCCCCTGTACATAGGTCTTCTTTAGTTTCTCTTGGCGTGTTGTTTTGGCTGTACTGATCCCTAAGAATTTCCTATTCTCTATGCCACCATGAATGGTGTTTTATTAGAGATTTTAATTGTCCAGTGCTGGTATACAGAAATCAGACTTATTTTGTTATATTTACCTGCATCCTGTAAATATGCTAAGCTCACCTATTAATTCTGGTAGCTTAACGCAGATTTCTTAGGATTTTCTACATCTGTGAATAAAGACAACTTCACTTCTCCTTCCGATTGTGTATGCGTCTTACTTCCTTTTCCTGTCTTACTTTTCTAGCACAGTGTTGGATAAAAGTGGCGAGAAGCTGGGGGACGTGCCCAAGGTCACAGAGTGTGTGCTCCCCAACATCGTGCGTGCGTGTGTCCCAGCGACAGCGCCTCTAACCGGGACCAGCCACCACAGCGCCCGGCTCCCCCAGCCCCACCCCCAGCCCCACCCCCAGCCCCACCATGGGGCAGCACAACTCGGGCCTGAC
>NW_028087387.1:0-505 GCF_014824575.4 Sturnira hondurensis
ATTATTAACTAAAGTCTATAATTTATTCAGATATTTTCAGTTTTTACCTAATACTCTTTTTCTATTCCCAAGCTCTCAACAGGCAGAGCTGAGATGAATCCTGACTCTGCCACCTGTTGGGTGTGTCCTTGGGGAAGTCGCTTTATCTCCCCAAGCCTCCATGTCTTCAGCTATAAAATGAAGGCCATTCATTCATTCAGCACTTGTTACATACCTACTACATACTAGGCGTTCCTGTTGCTGGTGTGTAACATGGATCAGAGGCCTATTCTCATTTGGTTTATACTATGTGTTCAGGGATGAAGGAACATAATGGAAAAAGAAAAATACAACTGTGATAAGTACTGTGAAGAAACCAAACAGAAAGACAGTAGAAGGCATTGGATATATTTGAGCTCTGTCTTAGATAATATGGTCAAGGAAAACCAAACGAGGAGGTGGCATTTAACAAAGGCCCAAATATTAAGAGTGAGCTAGTTTTATACAACGATATAAGGGGAGATTG
>NW_028087388.1:0-1778 GCF_014824575.4 Sturnira hondurensis
TAGTGGGGGAAATATACAATCTAAAGAACTTGAGACACGTGGTTATAAACTAAGCAGGGGGGAGAATGGTGGGGGAGGGGTGTGCGGGTGGAGGGGAATGAAGGGGGGAAATAGAACAACTGTAATGGTATAATCAATAAAATATATATATATATTAAAAAAACCTAAAAACTTTTGCCTGCAATTCAGCCCAGGGCAAAACTGTCAGTGTGGAGCCGGACCCCAGCACAGCCTCCATGCATCCAAGGCCTGTGGGCTGCACCAGCCAGGCCCCATAGCCCAGGTTTTGGGGGGGAGGGAGGGAACGCCCCCCATGGCAGATGTGACACCACCACCCCCACAGCCTTCTTCTTGGGGCCCACATTCCCTACCCTCTTACCCCCAGACTACACAGTGGGGAATCTCATCTGCGTGGGTGTGACTGCATGGGTCCTGGTGGTCCTCGGGGTGCTGCTGCTTCAGGCTCTGAATATTGAGAGGAGGGCCCAGGCTGCAGCCAGGACAGAAACAGAGGGGACAGGGCACTATTCAGAGAGGGGGAACCATGGGGCCCATCTGGTGACCCAGGAGGAGGTGAAGGACAGTCTGACCACAGCTGGGGAAAATGTCTGCTGACTTGTCCAGGGGAGCAGACAGGACAGATGAGGTTTGGGAACAGGAAATGTGAGCCATGTTCCTGTGGAGACCCCTCCTCCTTCCCACTGTGGGGATGTCCCTCCTCATCCTCTCTGACTCCCCTTGACTGTCCTTCTGTTCTCCCCCTGTGACAGGAGGGGCCGCCCCACATGGCTGGTCTGGGTTCCCAGCCACACACCCCTCCATGCTGGATCCCACTCACACAAACAAATGTGCTGTCTTCATAACCCGGGAGGGTTTTTAAGCCATAAAAACAAAGTACTGACACCTGCTACCTGGTGGGGGAACGTCAACAGTCTGCAGCTGAGTGACAGGAGCCACACAGAAAAGATCACGTCTTCTGTGACTGCGTTTGTGTGAAGTGTCCAGGAGGAGACACCCACAGAGACGGGAGTCAGGTGGGCTGGTCGGGGGCTGACGAGGAGCAGAGATGGGAGCCTGAAGGCTTTGTGCTATTTGGAGGCAGGGTCATACAAATTCCTTATTAAAACAATGTAAAAGTTGTGGTTGAGACACTGTGTGTTGACTACATTTTCATAAATTCTGTATTTTAAAAGGATCAGATCTATGTTACATGAATTTACATCATTAGAAAGAAATGCAAGTGTATGGCCATGGCTCCCTGTGGATCCTTTTGGCCTTAGAAGTGGCCCCAGGTCCCCAGGCAGTTTCATGGGAGGTGGGACTCCCACCAGGTCCAAGATGCCCTCAGTGCCCAGGGCTCAGGCTCAGCCCCTGGTGGGATTCCCACCCTCACTCCTGAGTGTGGTGAGTCCAGGGTCCAGGAGGAGCAGTGTCCATCCTGTCTCCCCTCAGTCTGGGCTCACCTGCCATTCAACCCAGGATGCCCTGTAGATAATGATGCCCCCTGAGGGCCTGGGGGGATATGTATTTGGCTTCCAGGTAGCCCTTCCTCCTTCAAGTCTCTCCCGTCTGCATCCTAATCAGGTCCAGAAATAGATGGGGCCTCTTCATGTCTCAGGCTCTGCTGACCCTCACAACCCCCGTGAGAGCTGAGCTTCCACCCTTGTCTGCAATGGGGGCAAAGGGAGAGGGAAGTGACTGGCTCAGAATGCATGGCCAATTATGCTTCCCCTCGCCTTAGATTAAAATCCCTGAATTGTCTGCAACTGCTGCTACTG
>NW_028087389.1:0-1321 GCF_014824575.4 Sturnira hondurensis
ATATTTCATGACCATGCCACACGGATCTAGATCATAACCAGACTATCTTATGTGTCTATATATTTTTTGGTGCCTACTAATAGCATTTTGCAAGTGGACAGTGTTCAGTTTCTTATGCTATGAAGGCTGGATATTTCCAACTCCAGGAAGACTGGTTGAGGAATGAGGCATTTAGCTGGTCCAGTTTTCTGGGATTCATTTAGGAGAATGAGATCAAAAGGACAGGATCTCTTATAATTTTGTTTCATAGCTTGTCTGTGGAAGATACAATTGCCCAAGATTTTCTGGTCTGATCTGATTTGGTGGCCCTTAAGAAAAGTGTTATCACTAGTAAGGAGATAAGAGTGACTGTGTAGCATACTGGCAGTTAAAGAAAATAGTTACATGCATGAATTTTTGGTCAGACTCTCTGCCTCTGATATATGCTTACCTCTGATATATGCTGGTCAAATAATACAGAGTTCTCTTTTGTGCCTCAGTTTCTTGTTTGTTAGGTAGGAACATTAGTGGTACCTATGGTTTGAGACAAAAACTGTCTTGACTCTCGTTAAAATGATAAGGAAGACTTTCTTCAGGACTATTGCAACAAGGGTATTACAGTAGGGGAGAGAGATGGGCTAAACATTTAATACAGCAAAGACAGCTGGGGATTTATTGTCAAAGTGCAAGGTGAGTTGGCCAATGAGTAGAAAATTCTTAAGGGGTGGCTCAAGGCTAGGGGGAGTCTTGATGAACCAACTTAAAAGGATTGCTGTTGAAGGCTAGTCGGAGTGATGAGATATCAAGGGTGGGGGATAAGGAATTTGATCAGATATCAAAGGTAACCAAATATCAAGGGTGGGGAATTCTCTGTAAAGTGACTTGGCGAGAGTCTTGCTAAAACTGGGCTGAGCAAGGATGGATATGGAATCCCAAGGCTGACACCCAGTCCAGTGGAGGGAGGGCTGAGAGGAGCCTGATTTGTTTGGTCCAGGACAGCCTCCATCCGGGTATGTCTTTGGTTACGTAGTTGACATCTGTAAAGTGTTTGGCACAGGACTAGGGGACGAATACATGCTAACTAGTAAAACTGGGTTTGCTTTCTGTGGAACATAGAATAAGGACTAACAGCGTGAGGCCACTTTCCTTTTGTCCAGGCACCTCTGAGGACTCAAATGGGTCAGACTCCAGGGAAAAAAACCCTAGTGTCCTTCTCTAAGGATGGAGGCTTCTGACGGGGAGTGGTGAGCCTGGAGTTAGCGGTGCCTGCCTGAGTCCAACCTCCTGGACGGCTTATGTTGGGCAGAAGGCGTGGTAGGGCTTTTCCTCCTCTGGAGACTCC